>NC_134576.1:30211713-30329213 GCF_050947875.1 Dermacentor variabilis | reverse complement strand
AAAGAATCAGAGAAACTCTATAGGTGTTCGTGGCACGAAAGAATAAGAGAAACTCTATAGTTGCGTGTAGCACGATAGAATGAGAGAAACGCTATATTTGTGTGTGGCACGATAGAATGGCGAACACTTCATAGTTGTGCGTCGTACGAAAGAATGGGAGAAACTCTATGGTTGCGTGTACCACGATTGAGCGAGACAAACTCTATAGTTGTGCATGGCACGATAGAGTAAGGGAAACTCTATAGTTGTGTGTGGCATGATAGAATGAGAGAAACTCTATAGTTGTGTATAGCACGAAAGAATGAGAGAAATTCTATAGTTGGGGGGGCACGAAAGCATGCAAGGAATTCTATAGTTATGCTTGGCAAGATAGAAGGAGAGAAACTTTATAGTTGTGCATTGAACGAAAGAATGAGAGAAACTCTATAGTTGTGCTTGCTATGAAAGAAATAGAGAAACTCTATAGTTGTGCGTGGCTTGAAGGAATGAGTGAAACTCTAGTTGTGTTGGCACGAAAGAATAGGGTAAACTCCATAGTTGTGTGCAACAAAAAAGCATGAGAGAAACTGTATATTTGTTCGTGGCACAAAAGAATGAGTGAAACTCAACAGTTGCGTGTAGCACAACAGAATGAGAGAAACGCTATAGTTGTGCGAGGCACAATAGAATGGCGTACACTCCATAGTTGTGCGTCAAACGAAAGAATGAGAGAAACTCTATATTTGCGTACAGCACGATATAATGAGAGAAACTCTATAGTTGTGCGCGGCACGATAGAATGACAGAAACTCTATAGCTGTGTGTGGCACGATAGAATGAGAGAAACTCTATAGTTGTGTATAGCACGAAAGAATGAGAGAAACTCTATAGTTGGGCTTGGAATGAAATAATGAGAGAAATTTTATAGTTGTGCTTGGCACGAATAATCGGAAATTCTAAAATTCTGCATGGCACAAAAGAATGAGAGAAACTCTAAAGTTGTGCTTAGCACAAAAGACTGAGAAAAACTGTATAGTTGTGCATGGCACGAAATCATTACAGAAACTCTATAGTTGCGTGTAGCACCACAGAATGTGAGGAACTCTATAGTTGTGCATGGCACGACAGAATAAAATCAACTCTATAGTTGTGCTTGGCTCGATAGAATGAGAGAAACTCTATAGTTGTGCGTGGCACAAAAGTATGAAAAACTCTATAGTTGCGTGTACCACGATAGAGTGAGACAAACTCTATAGTTGTGCGCGGCACGATAGAATGAGAGAAACTCTATATAGTGTGTGGCATTATAGAATGAGAGAAACTCTATAGTTGTGTATAGCACGAAAGAATGAGAGAAACTCTATAGTTGGGCGGGGCACGAAAGCATGAGAGGAGCTCTGTAGTTGTGCTTGGCACGATAGATTGAGAGAAACTCTATAGTTGTCAATGGCGCGAAAGCATGAAACTCTATAGTTGTGTGTGGTACGAAAGAAAGAATTAAACTCTATAGTTGTACGTGGCACGAAAGAAGGCGAGAAAGTCTTGAGGTGTGCTTGGCATAAAGAATGAGAGAAACTCTATAGTTGCGTGGGGCGCGATAGATTGAGAGAAACTCTATAGTTGTGTTTTCATGAAAGAATGGGGGAAACGCCATAGTTGTTCGTGGCCATAAAGAATGAGACGAACTGTATATTTGTGCTTGGCAGGAAAGATTGAGAGAAACTGTACAGTTGTGCAGTGCACGAAAGAGTGAGAGAAGCTCTATGGTTGTACAAGGGGCGGAAGAATGAGAGAAACTCCATATTTGTGCGTGGTACAGAAAATGAGACAAACTCTATAGTTGTGCTCAGCAAGAAAGAATGAGAGAAACTCTACAGTTGCGTGTAGCACGATAGAATGAGAGAAACTCTACAGTTGTGCGTGGCACGATAAATGAGAGAAACTCTATAGTTCTGATGATGATGTATGGGGTTTCATGGCGCAAGGGCCAGGAATGGCCAAAGAGCGCCATGTCTGTGGTAGTGGGTGTGCAGTGTAACTATGATTACTATGAATTGGTGTGTCGTGGCTGTAAAGGGGCCTTAAAATATACGCTCTAAAATGCGTAAAATCTGTGTAATAAAATTATGGCGATGACGTATGACTCGTACTATGAACATTTAGATGCATATAAAAAAATGATATGATAGCTAAAATATATCAGATTATGAGAAATGCCAGAGCACTACTGCCTCCTTAGAGCCCTTGAAACACAAGGGTCTGGAGGCATGTGCTATACCGTACAACTATCCCAGCGGCATCCTCTAAAGAGAGGAAGCGCTAGGAATGCATGGGGCTAATAACATGTAGGACCACATCTCTCAGAAAACCTAGGACTGTGTCTGTGTTAAAAAGCGGTTCTGGGCCGAGGAACATTACTGGATGAAGAGGGATGTGCTGTCTGTAAGCGAAGGAAAAATGTTTCATTCTTTCATATTCGGCTTCCCGACACTCCAGGAGGTCGTGGAGTACGGTCAGCCTCTCCCCGCATCTACCACAAGTAGGAGGCTCACTTCCGGTGAGTAGAAAATTATGGGTGCCAAACGTGTGTCCTATTCTGAGGCGACAGAATAGGACATCTGTTCGGCGCGATTTTATAGTAGAGGGCCAGAATCCTAACTGCGGTTTTATCAGGTGCAGCTTATTATTTGTTTCCGCGTCCCATATGTGTTGCCAGTGGGCTCGCAGCTTCCTTCGCAAGAAAGGCCTCAGATCTGTGACAGGCACCTCAGCGGTAGGATTAGCGGCTCGCGATGCGATGGACGTGGCCATCTCGTCCGCCAGAACGTTACCCTCAATGCTGCTGTGGCCAGGCACCCAGCATATAATGATACGCTGGTTAGATATGTACGCTTTACACAAGACGGTGTAGAGTTCACTAAGTACAGGATTTTTGTGTGTATAGACTGACATCAAGGCCTTTACGACGCTTAGAGAGTCTGTATAGATCGCTGCTTTTGGAAGTTTTGATTTTCTTATATGCTTCACAGCAGAAAGTAATGCGTAGGCCTCAGCCGTAAATATGCTTGTTTCCGGATGCAGTACGTCGGATTCCGAAAACGATGGGCCGACGACTGCATAGGATACCCCGGCATTTGACTTGGAAGCGTCTGTGTAGAACTCTGCGCAGGAGTGCTTGTGCTGGAGTTCTAGGAAATGCATTCGGATTTCAGCCTCAGAAGCGTGCTTTGTAACTTTTATAAAGGATATGTCACATTGTATCACCTGCCATTCCCAAGGAGGTAAGAGCTTGGTTAGGTGCATTAAGCGATGCTCGAGGAGCGGGACATGCATTTCATCGCTAAGCTGCTTCACACGCAGCGAGAAAGGCTGTCTTATGGAGGGACGATTGCTGAAAAGTGTAGCGCACGTCATATCGGTAACGTTATGAAAACATGGATGTTCAGGATTGGAGCGTGCTTTAAGGAAATATGTAAAGCTAATGTATGATCTCTGTAGGTGGAGAGACCATTCATTTGATTCCACATATAGACTTTGTATGGGACTCGTTCTGAAAGCGCCAGTGGCCAGTCGGATTCCCAGATGGTGGACTGGGTCTAGCATCTTTAGCGCGCTCGGGGCGGCAGAGTTATACACAACGGCACCATAATCCAATCGAGACCGAATTAGGCTCTTGTATATGTTCATTAAACACTTCCTATCACTACCCCATGTAGTCTGGGATAGAAGTTTCAATAAGTTCATTGTTTTCAGACACTTTTCTTTAAGATGTTTAATGTGTGGGACGAAAGTAAGTTTGTTGTCGAGTATAACACCTAGAAATTTGTGCTCTTTGTTTACAGGTATCTGATGTCCACACATTTCCAAGCAAGGATCCGGGACCAGGCCTCTCTTCCTTGTGAACAGCACACAAGAACTCTTTTGAGGATTGATTTTAAAACCATTTTTCTCTGCCCACCCTGACACCTTGTTCAAAGCATGCTGTACCTGTCTCTCGCATACTGCGAGGTTACAGGATTTGAAGCCTATTTGAATGTCATCCACATAGACGGAATACAAAATGGCCGGGGGTAAGGAAGCACGAAGCGTTGTCATCTTAACAATAAAAAGTGTGCAACTGAGCACGCCTCCCTGGGGTACACCAGTTTCTTGTGTAAAAGGACGTGACAGCACATTGCCAACTTTCACCCGGAAGGTACGATTGGACAAGTAGCTTTTTATTACGTTGAGCATATTATCATGAATGCCCATTTCCGATAAGTCTCGCAAGATGCCGTATCGCCACGTTGTGTCATACGCCTTTTCCATATCGAGAAATATCGAGAGGAAGAACTGTTTATGTATAAATGCGTCCCGGATATTTGTTTCTATACGTACAAGATGGTCGGTTGTGGAGCGCCCTTCTCGGAAGCCACACTGATAGGGATCAAGCATTTTGTTCTGTTCAAGCAAATGGATCAGTCGCCGATTTATCATTTTTTCAAACACCTTACACATGCAACTTGTGAGGGCTATCGGGCGGTAGCTTGCCACTGATGAAGGATCTTTGCCTTGTTTTAGAACAGGGATCACAATGGCTTCTTTCCATGCGGTCGGAAGGTACCCTGCGTCCCAGATAGTGTTGAAAAGTGTAAGTAGTGTCACTTGCGTTTCATTGTGTAAGTTTTTCAGCATTTCGTACATGATTCTATCAGATCCTGGTGCGGAGCTGTTGCATGCACTCAAGGCAGCTCTCAATTCGGCAATACTGAAAGGACGGTTGTAAGGCTCATTCTCTCGGCTTTTTCTTGTTAAAGGCTTACGTTCTTCTATTTCTTTATATATGAGAAAAGATTGCGAATAATTGTTTGAACTTGACACGCTCTGAAAGTGCTCCGCAAGTGAGTCTGCCTGATCTTGCAGTGTATCGCCTTGTGTATTTACAAGGGGGAGTGAATATGTTTGTCGCCCTCTAATTCTATTTACCCTGTTCCAGACTTTGGCCTCGTCTGTAAACGAGTTAATGCTCGATAAATACATCTGCCAGCTTTCTCTTCTGGCCAGTCGGCGGGTTCTCCTGCCTTGGGATTTTACTTGCTTAAAGTTGACTAGATTTTCTGCAGTGGGAGAAGCGCGCAGCAACCCCCACGTTTTGTTTTGTTTCTTACGAGCGATCCTGCAGTCTTCGTTCCACCACGGGACCCGCCGTTTACATGCCAAGCCATGTGCTTCTGATATGCATTTAGATGCCATGTCTATAATGAAGCCTGTGAGATACTGCACAGCAGCATCAATTCCTAAACAAGACATGTCATTCCATGAGATATTAGTTAAGTTTCGGAACTTCTCCCAGTCGGCTGTATCGATCCTCCAGCTAGGAGCCTGTGGTAGACATTCTTTTTCTTTATGTGTTTTTAGCAGTATGGGGAAGTGGTCGCTTCCGTACGGATTCTTGGTGACCTCCCATTCGAGTTCAGACAGCATACAAGGGGAAACTAGGCTGAGGTCAATTGAAGAAAATGTTCTGTTTGCGACAGAATAATATGTGGGTGTCTTCTTATTCAGCAGACACGCACCGGACGAAAAAAGGAACTGTTCAACGAGGCGACCTCGCGCATCGATACGAGAGTCTCCCCACAGGCTGCTGTGCGCATTGAAATCCCCAAGCACAACGTAAGGTTCAGGCAATTCGTCTATGAAGGACAGAAATTCATGTTTAGTTAATTTGTAATGGGGGGGTACATAGAGCGAGCAGACAGTGATAAGTTTGTTGAGGAGAACAGCACGAACCACCACTGCCTCAAGGGGCGTTTGTAGCTGCAAACGTTTACACGCTATGCCTTTCTGAATAACAATTGCAACACCGCCCGATGATGCGAGAGCATCATCGCGATCTCTGCGAAACGTAACATACTGTAGCAGGAAATTTGTGTGTTTAGATTTTAAGTGTGTTTCCTGTAGACACAGCACTTTTGGGTTGTGTTTGTGGATGAGTTCCTGCACGTCATCAAGGTTTCTAAGAAGGCCTCTGACGTTCCATTGAATTATTTGTGTATCCATATTGGAGGTCAATAAGTGCTGTGTGTACAGAAACAGAAGTAGAGATTATGGAAATTACAGAGATTAAATTACAGAGCCCTTTCGAGGCCCTGTAACGGGAGTTCTGCCCTTTCTGGAGCGTTCGAGGGAGCCTCGCCGCTCCTTAGGCGCTTGATGCGCCTTGAGGATAGGTGTAGTGTCCATTGCCTCTTGTGAGGCGCCGGACACGTGCTCTTGCGAGCGAGAAGTCACCAGGGAGAGTCCCGCCTTGGAGGGCAAGACCCCTGCGCCCACCAGCCCGGAGGTAGATGGGGCTCCCTGGGGGATTTGGCTGCGCCGGCTGTTGCCAGCGCTGGATGGGACCTGGGAGGTTGAGGCAGCCTCGGCTGCGCCCACCTTCGGGGTCGATGGTCCCTTCTCCTCGGTTGGCGGAGCAGCGCTAGCTGCAACCGCCGCGGGGGCAGACGGCGTAACTGGCGACTCACTGACTGTGGGTCGGACAGCCGCCGGAAGCCTTTGTGTCGCTGCCCCCTGACGCGTCACATCGGCAAAGCTTTTCTTGGGCAGGTATGAAACCCGCCTGCGTGCCTCTTTGAAAGATATGTTTTCTTTAACCTTGATTGTAACTATTTCTTTTTCTTTTTTCCATGATGGACAGGACCGCGAGTACGCGGCATGTTCCCCATCACAGTTCACGCAGTGGAGAGAGTTCTCACAAGCTTCAGAGGTGTGTTCGTGGGCACTGCATTTCGCACAGGTTTGGCGGCCTCGGCAGCTCTGCGAGCTGTGGCCGAAACGTTGGCATTTGAAGCATCTCAGGGGGTTTGGCACATATGGCCTAACACGAAGCTTGATGTACCCGGCCTCTACAGACTCGGGCAGATTACTTGAGCCGAAAGTCAATATGAGGTGTTTTGTCTTGATTTCTTTGCTGTCACGCCTGATCTTAATTCTTTTAACATTGATGACATTCTGGTCACTGAAGCCCTCCAAGAGTTCATCCTCAGTGAGCTCCAGCAAGTCATCGTCCGAGACAACACCGCGGCTGGTGTTCATCGTACGGTGCGGGGTTGCAATTACTTGGGTTTCCCCAAACGACACTAGTTTTGTCAATTTCTCATATTGTTTCTGATCGCGGAGCTCCAAGAGGAGATCACCGCTTGCCATCCTCGACGCCTTATAACCTGGACCAAAGACTTCAGTCAATGTCTTAGAAACAAGGAATGGTGAGATAGTTCGCACTGGTTTAGCGGGTTTTTCCGAGTGGATCACGTGAAAACGAGGGAAGGATTCTTTTTGCCGACCAAAAAACTGGAATACATCATCGGTGCGCCCTCTTTTCTGAGGGCGATCAGGAAGCGGAGGGAAAGAGGTTGCCATAAAGGGATTGAATTTTCGGCAATAACGCCAGCCACCCACCGGGGAGTCCTACAAGGGGACGCTACAGGGACTGTAAGAACAGGTCCTGCAAACGCCAGCTGTACGTTATCACTATAACCAAATATGAGATAACCTAGGTTGGTTATTCACACAAGGTTAACCCTTGCTGCCTGGAAAATTGGAAGTGAGAGGAAGATAGGAGAATACAGGAAAGATGGAAAGTAAGAAAAAGACGAAGGTTGGAGGGAGAGCGAGAGACAGGAAAAGGCAACAACCGATTTCCCCCGGGTGGGTCAGTCCGGGGGTGCCGTCTACGTGAAGCAGAGGCCAAAGAGGTGTGTTGCCTTCGCCGGGGGGCCTTAAAGGTCCTAACACCCGGCATCGGCTCAACCTCCAGGATCCCCCTTTCCCCAGACACGGCTAAGCCGCGCACGGCTACACGCGGGAGGGTCCAACCCTCGTGTGCTCGGGTCCGTGGTGTCGCAACACACCAAACGCCTGCTGACGCAGACGCCCCTGCGGGGGAAACTCTATAGTTCTGCGTGCCATGATAGAACGGGGAAAATCTATACTTGTGCGTGGCACAAAAAAACGAGAGAAACTCTATAGTTGTGCATGCTATGAGAGAAATAGAGAAACTCTATAGTTCTGCATGGCATGAAGGACTGAGAGAAACTCTATAGTTGTGTTGGTACGAAAGAATGAGCGAAACTCCACAATTGTGCGTGACAAGAAAGAATGAGAAAAACTGTATATCTGTTCGTGGCACGAAAGAATGAGTGAAACCCTATAGTTGCGCACAGCACGATAGAATGAGAGAAAATATATAGTTGTGTGTCGCGCGAAAGCATGAAACTATAGTTGTGTGTGGTACGAAAGAATGAATGAAACTCAGGAGTTGTACGTGGCACGAAAGAAGGAGAGAAACTCTAGAGGTGTGCTTGGCACGAAAGAATGAGAGAAACTTTATAGTTGTGTCTGGCACGAAAGAATGAGGGAATCTCTATAGTTGCCTGTAGCACGATAGAATGACAGAAACTCTATAGTTGTGTTGGCACGAGAGAATGGGGGAAACATCATAGTTGTTCGTGGCAAAAAAGAATGAGACGAACTCTATATGTGTGCTTGGCAGGAAAGATTGAGAGAAACTGTATAATTGTGCAGTGCACGAAAGAGTGAGAGAAGCTCTATAGTTGCACAAGGGGCGAAAGAATTAGAGAAACTCCATAGTTGCGTGTAGCACGATAGAGTGACAGAAACTCCATATTTGTGCGTGGAACAGAAAATGAGACAAACTCTATAGTTGTGCTCGGAAAGAAAGAATGATAGAAACTCTTCAGTTGCGTTTAGCACGATAGAATGAGAGAAACTCTACAGTTGTGCGTGGCACGAAAAATAGGAGAAACTCTATAATTGTGCGTGGCACGATAGAACGAGGGAAAATCTATACTTGTGCGTGGCAAAAAAGAACGAGAGAAACTGTATAGTTGTGCATGCTAAGAAAGAAATAGAGAAACTCTATAGTTGTGCGTGGAATGAAGGAATGAAACTCTATAGTTGTGTTGGCACGAAAGAATGGGGGAACTCCATAGTTGTGCGTGACAAGAAAGAATGCGAGAAACTCTACCATTGTTCGTGGTACGAAAGAATGAGAGAAACTCTATAGTTGCGTGTAGCACGATAGAATGAGAGAAACGCTATAGTTGTGCGTGGCACGATGGAATGGCGTACACTCCATAGTTGTGCGTCGTACGAAAGAATGAGAGAAACTCTATAGTTGTGCGTTACACGAGAGTGAGAGAACCTCTTTAGTTGCGTGTACCACGACAGAGTGAGACAAACTATAGTTGTGCGTGGCACGAAAGAAGAGAAACTGTATAGTTGCGTGTGGCACGATAGAATGAGAGAAACTCTATAGTTGTGCGTGGCACGAAAGCATTAGAGAAACTCTATAGTTCTGCGTGGAACGAAAAACTGAGCGAAACTCTTATGTTGTTCTTGGCATGAATGAATGAGAGAAACTCTATAGTTGTGCCTGGCACGAAAGCATGAGAGGAACTCCATAGTTGTGCTTGACTCGATAGAATGAGAGAAACTGTATGGTTGTTCATAGAACGAAAGAATGAGAGAAACTCTATAGTTGCGCGTAGCATGATATTACGAGAAAATCTCTATAGTTGTGCGTGGCACCAAAAATGAGAGAAACCCTACAGTTGTGTTTGGCACGAAAGAATCAGAGAAATTCTATAGTTGAGCGTGGCATGGAAGAATGAGAGAAACTCTATAGTTGTGCGCGGCACGATAGAATGAGAGAAACTATATAGTTGTGCGTGGCATCATAGAACGAGGGAAAATCTATACTTGTGCGTGGCACAAAAGAACGAGAGAAAATCTATAGTTGTGCATGCTACGAACGAAATAGAGAAACTCTATAGGTGTTCGTGGCACGAGAGAACGAGAGAAACTCTATAGTTGTGTGTAGTGCGATAGAATGAGAGAAACGCTATAGTGGTGCGTGGCACGATAGAATGGCGTACACTTCATAGTTGTGCGTCGTACGAAAGAATGGGAGAAACTCTATAGGGTCTTGTACCACGATAGAGTGAGACAAACTCTATAGTTGTGCATGGCACGATAGAATTAGAGAAACTCTATAGTTGTGCGTGGTATGATAGAAGGAGGGAAAATCTGTACTTGTGCGTGGCACAAAAGAACGAGAGAAACTCTATAGTTGTGCATGCTATGAAAGAAATAGAGAAACTCTATAGTTGTGCGTGGCATGAAGGACTGAGAGAAACTCTACAATAGTGTTGAAACGAAAGAATGGGGGAAACTCCATAGTTGTGCGTGACAAGAAAAAATGAGAGAAACTGTATATTTGTTCGTGGCACGAAAGAATGGGAGAAACTCTATAGTTGCGTGTACCACGATAGAGTGAGACAAACTCTATAGTTGCGTGGGGCGCGATAGATTGAGAGAAACTCTATAGTTGTGTTTTCATGAAAGAATGGGCGAAACGCCATAGTTGTGTGTGGCAAAAAAGAATGAGACGAACTCTATATGTGTGCTTGGCAGGAAAGATTGAGGGAAACTGTATAATTGTGCAGTGCACGAAAGAGTGAGAGAAGCTCTATAGTTGTGCGTGGCACGAAAGCATTAGAGAAACTCTATAGTTCTGCGTGGAACGAAAAAATGAGCGAAACTCTTATGTTGTGCATGGCATGAAGGAATGAGAGAAACTCTATAGTTGTGCCTGGCACGAAAGCATGAGAGGAACTCCATAGTTGTGCTTGGCTCGATAGAATGAGAGAAACTGTATAGTTGTTCATAGAACGAAAGAATGAGAGAAACTCTATAGTTGCGCGTAGCATGATATTCCGAGAGAATCTTTATAGTTGTGCGTGGCACCAAAAAATGAGAGAAACTCTACAGTTGTGTTTGGCACGAAAGAATTAGAGAAATTCTACAGTTGTGCGTGGCACGATAGAATGAGAGAAACTCTATAGTTGTGCGTGGCATCATTGAACGAGGGAAAATCTATACTTGTGCGTGGCACAGAAGAACGAGAGAAAATCTATAGTTGTACATGCTACGAACGAAATTGAGAAACTCTATAGTTGAGCGTGGCTTGAAGGAATGAGAGAAACTCTATAGTTGTGTTGGCACGAAAGAATGGGGTAAACTTCATAGTTGTGCGCGACAAAAAAGAATCAGAGAAACTCTATAGGTGTTCGTGGCACGAAAGAACGAGAGAAACTCTATAGTCGCGTGTAGTACGATAGCATGAGTGAAACGCTATAGTGGTGCGTGGCACGATGGAATGGCGTACACTTCATAGTTGTGCGTCGTACGAAAGAATAGGAGAAACTCTATAGGGTCGTGTACCACGATAGAGTGAGACAAACCCTATAGTTGTGCATGGCACGATAGAATGAGGGAACTCTATAGTTGTGTGTGGCATGATAGAATGAGAGAAACTCTATAGTTATGTATAGCACGAAAGAATGAGAGAAACTCTATAGTTGGGGGGGGGCATGAAAGCATGCAAGGAACTCTATAGTTGTGCTTGGCAAGATAGAAGGAGAGAAACTCTATAGTTGTGCATTGAACGAAAGAATGAGAGAAACTCTATAGTTGTGCGTGGCATGATAGAAGGAGGGAAAATCTGTACTTGTGCGTGGCACAAAAGAACGAGAGAAACTCTATAGTTGTGCATGCTATGAAAGAAATAGAGAAACTCTATAGTTGTGCGTGGCATGAAGGACTGAGAGAAACTCCACAATTGTGTTGGTACGAAAGAATGGGGGAAACTCCATAGTTGTGCGTGACAAGAAAAATTGAGAGAGACTGTATATTTCTTCGTGGCACGAAATAATGAGTGAAACTCTAGAGTTGCGTGTAGCAAAATAGAATGAGAGAAACGCTATAGTTGTGCGAGGCACGATAGAATGGCGTACACTACATAGTTGTGCGTCGTACGAAAGAATGAGAGAAACACTATAGCTGCGTACAGCAGGATATATTGAGAGAAACTCTACAGTTGTGCGTTACACGAAATATGGGAGAAACTCTATAGTTACGTGTACCACGATAGAGTGAGACAAACTCTATAGTTGTGCTTGGCTCGATAGAATGAGAGAAACTCTATAGTTGTGCGTGGCACGAAAGAATGAAAGAAACTCTATAGTTGCGTGTACCACGATAGAGTGAGACAAACTCTATAGTTGTGCGTGGCACGATAGAATGAGAGAAACTCTATAGTTGTGTGTGGCACTATAGAATGAGAGAAACTCTATAGTTGTGTATAGCACGAAAGAATGAGAGAAACTCTATAGTTGGGCGGCGCACGAAAGCATGAGAGGAGCTCTGTAGTTGTGCTTGGCACGATAGATTGACAGAAACTCTATAGTTGTTCATGGCGCGAAAGCATGAAACTCTATAGTTGTGTGTGGTACGAAACAATGAATTAAACTCTATAGTTGTACGTGGCACGAAAGAAGGCGAGAAAGTCTAGAGGTGTGCTTGGCATAAAGAATGAGAGAAACTCTATAGTTGCGTGGGGCGCGATAGATTGAGAGAAACTCTATAGCTGTGCTTTCATGAAAGAATGGGGGAAACGCCATAGTTGTTCGTGGCCATAAAGAATGAGACGAACTCTATATTTGTGCTTGGCAGGAAAGATTGGGAGAAACTGTACAGTTGTGCAGTGCACGAAAGAGTGAGAGAAGCTCTATGGTTGTACAAGGGGCGAAAGAATGAGAGAAACTCCATAGTAGCGTGTAGCACGATAGAGTGAGAGAAACTCCATATTTGTGCGTGGAACAGAAAATGAGACAAACTCTATAGTTGTGCTCAGCAAGAAAGAATGAGAGAAACTCTACAGTTGCGTGTAGCACGATAGAATGAGAGAAACTCTACAGTTGTGCGTGGCACGATAAATGAGAGAAACTCTACAGTTCTGCGTGCCATGATAGAACGGGGAAAATATATACTTGTGCGTGGCACAAAAAAACGAGAGAAACTCTATAGTTGTGCATGCTATGAGAGAAATAGAGAAACTCTATAGTTCTGCATGGCATGAAGGACTGAGAGAAACTCTATTGTTGTGTCGGTACGAAAGAATGAGCGAAACTCCACAATTGTGCGTGACAAGAAAGAATGAGAAAAACTTTATATCTGTTCGTGGCACGAAAGAATGAGTGAAACCCTATAGTTGCGCACAGCACGATAGAATGAGAGAAAATCTATAGTTGTGTGTGGCGCGAAAGCATGAAACTATAGTTGTGTGTGGTACGAAAGAATGAATGAAACTCTATAGTTGTACGTGGCACGAAAGAAGGAGAGAAACTCTAGAGGTGTGCTTGGTACGAAAGAATGAGAGAAACTTTATAGTTGTGTCTGGCACGAAAGAATGAGGGAACCTCTATAGTTGCCTGTAGCACGATAGAATGACAGAAACTCTATAGTTGTGTTGGCACGAGAGAATAGGGGAAACGCCATAGTTGTTCGTGGCAAGAAAGAATGAGACGAACTCCATATTTGTGCTTGGCAGGAAAGATTGAGAGAAACTCTGTAGTTGTGCAGTGCACGAAAGAGTGAGAGAAGCTCTATAGTGGTACAAGGGGTGAAAGAATGAGAGAAACTCCATAGTTGCGTGTAGCACGATAGAGTGAGAGAAACTCCATATTTGTGCGTGGAACAAAAAATGAGACAAACTCTATAGTTGTGCTCGGAAAGAAAGAATGATAGAAACTCTTCAGTTGCGTTTAGCACGATAGAATGAGAGAAACTCTACAGTTGTGCGTGGCACGAAAAATAAGAGAAACTCTATAGTTGTGCGTGGCACGATAGAACGAGGGAAAATCTATACTTGTGCGTGGCAAAAAAGAACGAGAGAAACTGTATAGTTGTGCTTGCTAAGAAAGAAATAGAGAAACTCTATAGTTGTGCGTGGCATGAAGGAATGAAACTCTATAGTTGTGTTGGCACGAAAGAATGGGGGAAATCCATAGTTGTGCGTGACGAGAAAGAATGAGAGAAACTCTACCATTGTTCGTGGTACGAAAGAATGAGAGAAACTCTATAGTTGCGTGTAGCACGATAGAATGAGAGAAACTCTATAGTTGTGCGTTACACGAAAGAGTGAGAGAACCTCTATAGTTGCGTGTACCACGACAGAGTGAGACAAACTATAGTTGTGCGTGGCACGATACAATGGGGGAAACTCCATTACTGTGCGTGGCACGAAAGAAGAGAAACTCTATAGTTGCGTGTGGCACGATAGAATGAGAGAAACTCTATAGTTGTGCGTGGCACGAAAGCATAAGAGAAACTCTATAGTTCTGCGTGGAACGAAAAAATGAGCGAAACTCTTATGTTGTGCTTGGCGTGAAGGAATGAGAGAAACTGTATAGTTGTGCCTGGCACGAAAGCATGAAAGGAACTCCATAGTTGTGCTTGGCTTGATAGAATGAGAGAAACTGTATGGTTGTTCATAGAACGAAAGAATAAGAGAAACTCTATAGTTGCGCGTAGCATGATATTACGAGAGAATCTCTGCAGTTGTGCGTGGCACCAAAAATGAGAGAAACTCTACAGTTGTGTTTGGCACGAAAGAATGAGAGAAATTCTATAGTTGAGCGTGGCATGGAAGAACGAGAGAAACTCTATAGTTGTGCGCGGCACGATAGAATGAGAGAAACTCTATAGTTGTGCGTGGCATCATAGAACGAGGGAAAATCTATACTTGTGCGTCGCACAAAAGAACGAGAGAAAATCTATAGTTGTGCATGCTACGAACGAAATAGAGAAACTCTATAGTTGTGCGTGGCTTGAAGGAATGAGAGAAACTTTATACTTGTGTTGGCACGAAAGAATGGCGCAAACTCCATAGTTGTGCGCGACAAAAAAGAATCAGGGAAACTCTATAGGTGTTTGTGGCACGAAAGAACGAGAGAAACTCTATAGTTGCGTGTAGTGCGATAGAATGAGAGAAACGCTATAGTGGTGCGTGGCACGATAGAATGGCGTACACTTCATAGTTGTGCGTCGTACGAAAGAATGGGAGAAACTCTATAGGGTCTTGTACCACGATAGAGTGAGACAAACTCTATAGTTGTGCATGGCACGATAGAATGAGAGAAACTCTATAGTTGTGCGTGGCATGATAGAAGGAGGGAAAATCTGTACTTGTGCGTGGCACAAAAGAACGAGAGAAACTTTATAGTTGTGCATGCTATGAAAGAAATAGAGAAACTCTATAGTTGTGCGTGGCATTAAGGACTGAGGGAAACTCTACAATTGTGTTGAAACGAAAGGATGGGGGAAACTCCATGGTTGTGCGTGACAAGAAAAAATGAGAGAAACTGTATATTTGTTCGTGGCACGAAAGAATGAGTGAAACTCTAGAGTTGCGTGTAGCACAATAGAATGAGAGAAACGCTATAGTTGTGCGAGGCACGATAGATTGGCGTACACTACATAGTTGTGCGTCGTACGAAAGAATGAGAGAAACACTATAGTTGCGTACAGCACGATATATTGAGAGAAACTCTATAGTTGTGCGTTACACGAAAGAATGGGAGAAACTCTATAGTTGCGTGTACCACGATAGATGAGACAAACTCTATAGTTGTGTGTGGCACGATAGCATGAGAGAAACTCTATAGTTGTGTATAGCACGAAAGAATGAGAGAAAGTCTATAGTTAGGCGGGGCAGCAAAGCATGAGAGGAACTCTGTAGTTGTGCTTGGCACGATAGATTGAGAGAAACTCTATAGTTGTGCATGGCGCGAAAGCATGAAACTCTATGGTTGTGTGTGGTAGGAAAGAATGAATTAAACTCTATAGTTGTACGTGGCACGAAAGAAGGAGAGAAAGTCTAGAGGTGTGCTTGGCACGAAAGAATGAGAGAAACTCTATAGTTGCGTGTGGCACGATAGAATGAGAGAAACTCTACAGTTGTGCGTGGCACGATAAATGAGGGAAACTCTATAGTTCTGCGTGGCATGATAGAACGAGGGAAAATCTATATTTGTGCGTGGCACAAAAAAACGAGAGAAACTCTATAGTTGTGCTTGCTATGAAATAAATAGAGAAACTCTATTGTTCTGCATGGCATGAAGAACTGAGAGAAACTCTATAGTTGTGTTGGTACGAAAGAATGAGGGAACGCCATAGTTGTGCGTGACAAGAAAGAATGAGAAAAACTGTATATCTGTTCGTGGCACGAAAGAATGAATAAAACCCTATAGTTGCGTACAGCACGATAGAATGAGAGAAACGCTATAGTTGTGCGTGGCACGATGGAATGGCGTACACTCCAAAGTTGTGCGTCGTACGAAAGAATGAGAGAAACTCTATAGTTGTGCGTTACACGAGAGTGAGAGAACCTCTATAGTTGTGTTTACCACGACAGAGTGAGACAAACTATAGTTGTGCGTGGCACGAAAGAAGAGAAACTCTATAGTTGCGTGTGGCACGATAGAATGAGAGAAACTCTATAGTTGTGCGTGGCACGAAAGCATTAGAGAAACTCTATAGTTCTGCGTGGAACGAAAAACTGAGCGAAACTCTTATGTTGTTCTTGGCATGAAGGAATGAGAGAAACTCTATAGCTGTGCCTGGCACGAAAGCATGAGAGGAACTCCATAGTTGTGCTTGACTCGATAGAATGAGAGAAACTGTATGGCTGTTCATAGAACGAAAGAATGAGAGAAACTCTATAGTTGCGCGCAGCATGATATTACGAGAAAATCTCTATAGTTGTGCGTGGCACCAAAAATGAGAGAAACTCTACAGTTGTGTTTGGCACGAACGAAATAGAGAAACTCTATAGGTGTTCGTGGCACGAAAGAACGAGAGAAACTCTATAGTTGTGTGTAGTGCGATAGAATGAGAGAAACGCTATAGTGGTGCGTGGCACGATAGAATGGCGTACACTTCATAGTTGTGCGTCGTACGAAAGAATGGGAGAAACTCTATAGGGTCTTGTACCACGATAGAGTGAGACAAACTCTATAGTTGTGCATGGCACGATAGAATTAGAGAAACTCTATAGTTGTGCGTGGTATGATAGAAGGAGGGAAAATCTGTACTTGTGCGTGGCACAAAAGAACGAGAGAAACTCTATAGTTGTGCATGCTATGAAAGAAATAGAGAAACTCTATAGTTATGCGTGGCATGAAGGACTGAGAGAAACTCTACAATTCTGTTGAAACGAAAGAATGGGGGAAACTCCATAGTTGTGCGTGACAAGAAAAAATGAGAGAAACTGTATATTTGTTCGTGGCACGAAAGAATGGGAGAAACTCTATAGTTGCGTGTACCACGATAGAGTGAGACAAACTCTATAGTTGCGTGGGGCGCGATAGATTGAGAGAAACTCTATAGTTGTGTTTTCATGAAAGAATGGGCGAAACGCCATAGTTGTGTGTGGCAAAAAAGAATGAGACGAACTCTATATGTGTGCTTGGCAGGAAAGATTGAGGGAAACTGTATAATTGTGCAGTGCACGAAAGAGTGAGAGAAGCTCTATAGTTGTGCGTGGCACGAAAGCATTAGAGAAACTCTATAGTTCTGCGTGGAACGAAAAAATGAGCGAAACTCTTATGTTGTGCATGGCATGAAGGAATGAGAGAAACTCTATAGTTGTGCCTGGCACGAAAGCATGAGAGGAACTCCATAGTTGTGCTTGGCTCGATAGAATGAGAGAAACTGTATAGTTGTTCATAGAACGAAAGAATGAGAGAAACTCTATAGTTGCGCGTAGCATGATATTCCGCGAGAATCTTTATAGTTGTGCGTGGCACCAAAAAATGAGAGAAACTCTACAGTTGTGTTTGGCACGAAAGAATTAGAGAAATTCTACAGTTGTGCGTGGCACGATAGAATGAGAGAAACTCTATAGTTGTGCGTGGCATCATAGAACGAGAGAAAATCTATAGTTGTGCATGCTACGAACGAAATTGAGAAACTCTATAGTTGAGCGTGGCTTGAAGGAATGAGAGAAACTCTATAGTTGTGTTGGCAAGAAAGAATGGGGTAAACTTCATAGTTGTGCGCGACAAAAAAGAATCAGAGAAACTCTATAGGTGTTCGTGGCACGAAAGAACGAGAGAAACTCTATAGTCGCGTGTAGTAGGATAGCATGAGAGAAACGCTATAGTGGTGCGTGGCACGATAGAATGGCGTACACTTCATAGTTGTGCGTCGTACGAAAGAATAGGAGAAACTCTATAGGGTCGTGTACCACGATAGAGTGAGACAAACCCTATAGTTGTGCATGGCACGATAGAATGAGGGAACTCTATAGTTGTGTGTGGCATGATAGAATGAGAGAAACTCTATAGTTATGTATAGCACGAAAGAATGAGAGAAACTCTATAGTTGGGGGGGGCATGAAAGCATGCAAGGAACTCTACAGTTGTGCTTGACAAGATAGAAGGAGAGAAACTCTATAGTTGTGCATTGAACGAAAGAATGAGAGAAACTCTATAGTTGTGCGTGGCATGATAGAAGGAGGGAAAATCTGTACTTGTGCGTGGCAACAAAGAACGAGAGAAACTCTATAGTTGTGCATGCTATGAAAGAAATAGAGAAACTCTATAGTTGTGCGTGGCATGAAGGACTGAGAGAAACTCCACAATTGTGTTGGTACGAAAGAATGGGGGAAACTCCATAGTTGTGCGTGACAAGAAAAATTGAGAGAGACTGTATATTTATTCGTGGCACGAAAGAATGAGTGAAACTCTAGAGTTGCGTGTAGCAAAATAGAATGAGAGAAACGCTATAGTTGTGCGAGGCACGATAGAATGGCGTACACTACATAGTTGTGCGTCGTACGAAAGAATGAGAGAAACACTATAGCTGCGTACAGCAGGATATATTGAGAGAAACTCTAGAGTTGTGCGTTACACGAAATATGGGAGAAACTCTATAGTTACGTGTACCACGATAGAGTGAGACAAACTCTATAGTTGTGCTTGGCTCGATAGAATGAGAGAAACTCTATAGTTGTGCGTGGCACGAAAGAATGAAAGAAACTCTATAGTTGCGTGTACCACGATAGAGTGAGACAAACTCAATAGTTGTGCGTGGCACGATAGAATGAGAGAAACTCTATAGTTGTGTGTGGCACTATAGAATGAGAGAAACTCTATAGTTGTGTATAGCACGAAAGAATGAGAGAAACTCTATAGTTGGGCGGCGCACGAAAGCATGAGAGGAGCTCTGTAGTTGTGCTTGGCACGATAGATTGACAGAAACTCTATAGTTGTTCATGGCGCGAAAGCATGAAACTCTATAGTTGTGTGTGGTACGAAACAATGAACTAAACTCTATAGTTGTACGTGGCACGAAAGAAGGCGAGAAAGTCTAGAGGTGTGCTTGGCATAAAGAATGAGAGAAACTCTAGAGTTGCTTGGGGCGCGATAGATTGAGAGAAACTCTATAGTTGTGTTTTCATGAAACAATGGGGGAAACGCCATAGTTGTTCGTGGCCATAAAGAATGAGACGAACTCTATATTTGTGCTTGGCAGGAAAGATTGGGAGAAACTGTACAGTTGTGCAGTGCACGAAAGAGTGAGAGAAGCTCTATGGTTGTACAAGGGGCGAAAGAATGAGAGAAACTGCATAGTTGCGTGTAGCACGATAGAGTGAGAGAAACTCTATATTTGTGCGTGGAACAGAAAATGAGACAAACTCTATAGTTGTGCTCAGCAAGAAAGAATGAGAGAAACTCTACAGTTGCGTGTAGCACGATAGAATGAGAGAAACTCTACAGTTGTGCGTGGCACGATAAATGAGAGAAACTCTACAGTTCTGCGTGCCATGATAGAACGGGGAAAATCTATACTTGTGCGTGGCACAAAAAAACGAGAGAAACTCTATAGTTGTGCATGCTATGAGAGAAATAGAGAAACTCTATAGTTCTGCATGGCATGAAGGACTGAGAGAAACTCTATTGTTGTGTTGGTACGAAAGAATGAGCGAAACTCCACAATTGTGCGTGACAAGAAAGAATGAGAAAAACTTTATATCTGTTCGTGGCACGAAAGAATGAGTGAAACCCTATAGTTGCGCACAGCACGATAGAATGAGAGAAAATCTATAGTTGTGTGTGGCGCGAAAGCATGAAACTATAGTTGTGTGTGGTACGAAAGAATGAATGAAACTCTATAGTTGTACGTGGCACGAAAGAAGGAGAGAAACTCTAGAGGTGTGCTTGGTACGAAAGAATGAGAGAAACTTTATAGTTGTGTCTGGCACGAAAGAATGAGGGAATCTCTATAGTTGCCTGTAGCACGATAGAATGACAGAAACTCTATAGTTGTGTTGGCACGAGAGAATAGGGGAAACGCCATAGTTGTTCGTGGCAAGAAAGAATGAGACGAACTCCATATTTGTGCTTGGCAGGAAAGATTGAGAGAAACTCTGTAGTTGTGCAGTGCACGAAAGAGTGAGAGAAGCTCTATAGTGGTACAAGGGGTGAAAGAATGAGAGAAACTCCATAGTTGCGTGTAGCACGATAGAGTGAGAGAAACTCCATATTTGTGCGTGGAACAAAAAATGAGACAAACTCTATAGTTGTGCTCGGAAAGAAAGAATGATAGAAACTCTTCAGTTGCGTTTAGCACGATAGAATGAGAGAAACTCTACAGTTGTGCGTGGCACGAAAAATAAGAGAAACTCTATTGTTGTGCGTGGCACGATAGAACGAGGGAAAATCTATACTTGTGCGTGGCAAAAAAGAACGAGAGAAACTGTATAGTTGTGCTTGCTAAGAAAGAAATAGAGAAACTCTATAGTTGTGCGTGGCATGAAGGAATGAAACTCTATAGTTGTGTTGGCACGAAAGAATGGGGGAAATCCATAGTTGTGCGTGACGAGAAAGAATGAGAGAAACTCTACCATTGTTCGTGGTACGAAAGAATGAGAGAAACTCTATAGTTGCGTGTAGCACGATAGAATGAGAGAAACTCTATAGTTGTGCGTTACACGAAAGAGTGAGAGAACCTCTATAGTTGCGTGTACCACGACAGAGTGAGACAAACTATAGTTGTGCGTGGCACGATACAATGGGGGAAACTCCATTACTGTGCGTGGCACGAAAGAAGAGAAACTCTATAGTTGCGTGTGGCACGATAGAATGAGAGAAACTCTATAGTTGTGCGTGGCACGAAAACATAAGAGAAACTCTATAGTTCTGCGTGGAACGAAAAAATGAGCGAAACTCTTATGTTGTGCTTGGCGTGAAGGAATGAGAGAAACTGTATAGTTGTGCCTGGCACGAAAGCATGAAAGGAACTCCATAGTTGTGCTTGGCTTGATAGAATGAGAGAAACTGTATGGTTGTTCATAGAACGAAAGAATAAGAGAAACTCTATAGTTGCGCGTAGCATGATATTACGAGAGAATCTCTGCAGTTGTGCGTGGCACCAAAAATGAGAGAAACTCTACAGTTGTGTTTGGCACGAAAGAATGAGAGAAATTCTATAGTTGAGCGTGGCATGGAAGAACGAGAGAAACTCTATAGTTGTGCGCGGCACGATAGAATGAGAGAAACTCTATAGTTGTGCGTGGCATCATAGAACGAGGGAAAATCTATACTTGTGCGTCGCACAAAAGAACGAGAGAAAATCTATAGTTGTGCATGCTACGAACGAAATAGAGAAACTCTATAGTTGTGCGTGGCTTGAAGGAATGAGAGAAACTTTATACTTGTGTTGGCACGAAAGAATGGCGTAAACTCCATAGTTGTGCGCGACAAAAAAGAATCAGGGAAACTCTATAGGTGTTTGTGGCACGAAAGAACGAGAGAAACTCTATAGTTGCGTGTAGTGCGATAGAATGAGAGAAACGCTATAGTGGTGCGTGGCACGATAGAATGGCGTACACTTCATAGTTGTGCGTCGTACGAAAGAATGGGAGAAACTCTATAGGGTCTTGTACCACGATAGAGTGAGACAAACTCTATAGTTGTGCATGGCACGATAGAATGAGAGAAACTCTATAGTTGTGCGTGGCATGATAGAAGGAGGGAAAATCTGTACTTGTGCGTGGCACAAAAGAACGAGAGAAACTTTATAGTTGTGCATGCTATGAAAGAAATAGAGAAACTCTATAGTTGTGCGTGGCATTAAGGACTGAGGGAAACTCTACAATTGTGTTGAAACGAAAGAATGGGGGAAACTCCATGGTTGTGCGTGACAAGAAAAAATGAGAGAAACTGTATATTTGTTCGTGGCACGAAAGAATGAGTGAAACTCTAGAGTTGCGTGTAGCACAATAGAATGAGAGAAACGCTATAGTTGTGCGAGGCACGATAGATTGGCGTACACTACATAGTTGTGCGTCGTACGAAAGAATGAGAGAAACACTATAGTTGCGTACAGCACGATATATTGAGAGAAACTCTATAGTTGTGCGTTACACGAAAGAATGGGAGAAACTCTATAGTTGCGTGTACCACGATAGAGTGAGACAAACTCTATAGTTGTGTGTGGCACGATAGCATGAGAGAAACTCTATAGTTGTGTATAGCACGAAAGAATGAGAGAAACTCTATAGTTGGGCGGGGCAGCAAAGCATGAGAGGAACTCTGTAGTTGTGCTTGGCACGATAGAATGAGAGAAACTCTGTAGTTGTGTATAGCACGAAAGAATGAGAGAAACACTATAATTGGGCGGGGCACGAAAGCATGAGAGGAGCTCTGTAGTTGTGCTTGGCACGATAGATTGAGAGAAACTCTATAGTTGTGCATGGCGCGAAAGCATGAAACTCTATGGTTGTGTGTGGTACGAAAGAATGAATTAAACTCTATAGTTGTACGTGGCACGAAAGAAGGAGAGAAAGTCTAGAGGTGTGCTTGGCACGAAAGAATGAGAGAAACTCTATAGTTGCGTGTGGCACGATAGAATGAGAGAAACTCTACAGTTGTGCGTGGCACGATAAATGAGGGAAACTCTATAGTTCTGCGTGGCATGATAGAACGAGGGAAAATCTATATTTGTGCGTGGCACAAAAAAACGAGAGAAACTCTATAGTTGTGCTTGCTATGAAATAAATAGAGAAACTCTATAGTTCTGCATGGCATGAAGAACTGAGAGAAACTCTATAGTTGTGTTGGTACGAAAGAATGAGGGAACGCCATAGTTGTGCGTGACAAGAAAGAATGAGAAAAACTGTATATCTGTTCGTGGCACGAAAGAATGAATAAAACCCTATAGTTGCGTACAGCACGATAGAATGAGAGAAACGCTATAGTTGTGCGTGGCACGATGGAATGGCGTACACTCCAAAGTTGTGCGTCGTACGAAAGAATGAGAGAAACTCTATAGTTGTGCGTTACACGAGAGTGAGAGAACCTCTATAGTTGCGTGTACCACGACAGAGTGAGACAAACTATAGTTGTGCGTGGCACGAAAGAAGAGAAACTCTATAGTTGCGTGTGGCACGATAGAATGAGAGAAACTCTATAGTTGTGCGTGGCACGAAAGCATTAGAGAAACTCTATAGTTCTGCGTGGAACGAAAAACTGAGCGAAACTCTTATGTTGTTCTTGGCATGAAGGAATGAGAGAAACTCTATAGTTGTGCCTGGCACGAAAGCATGAGAGGAACTCCATAGTTGTGCTTGACTCGATAGAATGAGAGAAACTGTATGGCTGTTCATAGAACGAAAGAATGAGAGAAACTCTATAGTTGCGCGTAGCATGATGTTACGAGAAAATCTCTATAGTTGTGCGTGGCACCAAAAATGAGAGAAACTCTACAGTTGTGTTTGGCACGAAAGAATGAGAGAAATTCTATAGTTGAGCGTGGCATGGAAGAATGAGAGAAACTCTATAGTTGTGCGCGGCACGATAGAATGAGAGAAACTCTATAGTTGTGCGTGGCATCATAGAACGAGGAAAAATCTATACTTGTGCGTGGCACAAAAGAACGAGAGAAAATCTATAGTTGTGCATGCTACGAACGAAATAGAGAAACTCTATAGGTGTTCGTGGCACGAAAGAACGAGAGAAACTCTATAGTTGTGTGTAGTGCGATAGAATGAGAGAAACGCTATAGTGGTGCGTGGCACGATAGAATGGCGTACACTTCATAGTTGTGCGTCGTACGAAAGAATGGGAGAAACTCTATAGGGTCTTGTACCACGATAGAGTGAGACAAACTCTATAGTTGTGCATGGCACGATAGAATTAGAGAAACTCTATAGTTGTGCGTGGTATGATAGAAGGAGGGAAAATCTGTACTTGTGCGTGGCACAAAAGAACGAGAGAAACTCTATAGTTGTGCATGCTATGAAAGAAATAGAGAAACTCTATAGTTATGCGTGGCATGAAGGACTGAGAGAAACTCTACAATTCTGTTGAAACGAAAGAATGGGGGAAACTCCATAGTTGTGCGTGACAAGAAAAAATGAGAGAAACTGTATATTTGTTCGTGGCACGAAAGAATGGGAGAAACTCTATAGTTGCGTGTACCACGATAGAGTGAGACAAACTCTATAGTTACGTGGGGCGCGATAGATTGAGAGAAACTCTATAGTTGTGTTTTCATGAAAGAATGGGCGAAACGCCATAGTTGTGTGTGGCAAAAAAGAATGAGACGAACTCTATATGTGTGCTTGGCAGGAAAGATTGAGGGAAACTGTATAATTGTGCAGTGCACGAAAGAGTGAGAGAAGCTCTATAGTTGTGCGTGGCACGAAAGCATTAGAGAAACTCTATAGTTCTGCGTGGAACGAAAAAATGAGCGAAACTCTTATGTTGTGCATGGCATGAAGGAATGAGAGAAACTCTATAGTTGTGCCTGGCACGAAAGCATGAGAGGAACTCCATAGTTGTGCTTGGCTCGATAGAATGAGAGAAACTGTATAGTTGTTCATAGAACGAAAGAATGAGAGAAACTCTATAGTTGCGCGTAGCATGATATTCCGCGAGAATCTTTATAGTTGTGCGTGGCACCAAAAAATGAGAGAAACTCTACAGTTGTGTTTGGCACGAAAGAATTAGAGAAATTCTACAGTTGTGCGTGGCACGATAGAATGAGAGAAACTCTATAGTTGTGCGTGGCATCATAGAACGAGAGAAAATCTATAGTTGTGCATGCTACGAACGAAATTGAGAAACTCCATAGTTGAGCGTGGCTTGAAGGAATGAGAGAAACTCTATAGTCGTGTTGGCAAGAAAGAATGCGGTAAACTTCATAGTTGTGCGCGACAAAAAAGAATCAGAGAAACTCTATAGGTGTTCGTGGCACGAAAGAACGAGAGAAACTCTATAGTCGCGTGTAGTACGATAGCATGAGAGAAACGCTATAGTGGTGCGTGGCACGATAGAATGGCGTACACTTCATAGTTGTGCGTCGTACGAAAGAATAGGAGAAACTCTATAGGGTCGTGTACCACGATAGAGTGAGACAAACCCTATAGTTGTGCATGGCACGATAGAATGAGGGAACTCTATAGTTGTGTGTGGCATGATAGAATGAGAGAAACTCTATAGTTATGTATAGCACGAAAGAATGAGAGATACTCTATAGTTGGGGGGGGCATGAAAGCATGCAAGGAACTCTACAGTTGTGCTTGACAAGATAGAAGGAGAGAAACTCTATAGTTGTGCATTGAACGAAAGAATGAGAGAAACTCTATAGTTGTGCATGGCATGATAGAAGGAGGGAAAATCTGTACTTGTGCGTGGCAACAAAGAACGAGAGAAACTCTATAGTTGTGCATGCTATGAAAGAAATAGAGAAACTCTATAGTTGTGCGTGGCATGAAGGACTGAGAGAAACTCCACAATTGTGTTGGTACGAAAGAATGGGGGAAACTCCATAGTTGTGCGTGACAAGAAAAATTGAGAGAGACTGTATATTTCTTCGTGGCACGAAAGAATGAGTGAAACTCTAGAGTTGCGTGTAGCAAAATAGAATGAGAGAAACGCTATAGTTGTGCGAGGCACGATAGAATGGCGTACACTACATAGTTGTGCGTCGTACGAAAGAATGAGAGATACACTATAGCTGCGTACAGCAGGATATATTGAGAGAAACTCTAGAGTTGTGCGTTACACGAAATATGGGAGAAACTCTATAGTTACGTGTACCACGATAGAGTGAGACAAACTCTATAGTTGTGCTTGGCTCGATAGAATGAGAGAAACTCTATAGTTGTGCGTGGCACGAAAGAATGAAAGAAACTCTATAGTTGCGTGTACCACGATAGAGTGAGACAAACTCTATAGTTGTGCGTGGCACGATAGAATGAGAGAAACTCTATAGTTGTGTGTGGCACTATAGAATGAGAGAAACTCTATAGTTGTGTATAGCACGAAAGAATGAGAGAAACTCTATAGTTGGGCGGCGCACGAAAGCATGAGAGGAGCTCTGTAGTTGTGCTTGGCACGATAGATTGACAGAAACTCTATAGTTGTTCATGGCGCGAAAGCATGAAACTCTATAGTTGTGTGTGGTACGAAACAATGAACTAAACTCTATAGTTGTACGTGGCACGAAAGAAGGCGAGAAAGTCTAGACGTGTGCTTGGCATAAAGAATGAGAGAAACTCTATAGTTGCTTGGGGCGCGATAGATTGAGAGAAACTCTATAGTTGTGTTTTCATGAAAGAATGGGGGAAACGCCATAGTTGTTCGTGGCCATAAAGAATGAGACGAACTCTATATTTGTGCTTGGCAGGAAAGATTAGGAGAAACTGTACAGTTGTGCAGTGCACGAAAGAGTGAGAGAAGCTCTATGGTTGTACAAGGGGCGAAAGAATGAGAGAAACTCCATAGTTGCGTGTAGCACGATAGAGTGAGAGAAACTCCATATTTGTGCGTGGAACAGAAAATGAGACAAACTCTATAGTTGTGCTCAGCAAGAAAGAATGAGAGAAACTCTACAGTTGCGTGTAGCACGATAGAATGAGAGAAACTCTACAGTTGTGCGTGGCACGATAAATGAGAGAAACTCTATAGTTCTGCGTGCCATGATAGAACGGGGAAAATCTATACTTGTGCGTGGCACAAAAAAACGAGAGAAACTCTATAGTTGTGCATGCTATGAGAGAAATAGAGAAACTCCATAGTTCTGCATGGCATGAAGGACTGAGAGAAACTCTATTGTTGTGTTGGTACGAAAGAATGAGCGAAACTCCACAATTGTGCGTGACAAGAAAGAATGAGAAAAACTTTATATCTGTTCGTGGCACGAAAGAATGAGTGAAACCCTATAGTTGCGCACAGCACGATAGAATGAGAGAAAATCTATAGTTGTGTGTGGCGCGAAAGCATGAAACTATAGTTGTGTGTGGTACGAAAGAATGAATGAAACTCTATAGTTGTACGTGGCACGAAAGAAGGAGAGAAACTCTAGAGGTGTGCTTGGTACGAAAGAATGAGAGAAACTTTATAGTTGTGTCTGGCACGAAAGAATGAGGGAATCTCTATAGTTGCCTGTAGCACGATAGAATGACAGAAACTCTATAGTTGTGTTGGCACGAGAGAATAGGGGAAACGCCATAGTTGTTCGTGGCAAGAAAGAATGAGACGAACTCCATATTTGTGCTTGGCAGGAAAGATTGAGAGAAACTCTGTAGTTGTGCAGTGCACGAAAGAGTGAGAGAAGCTCTATAGTGGTACAAGGGGTGAAAGAATGAGAGACTCCATAGTTGCGTGTAGCACGATAGAGTGAGAGAAACTCCATATTTGTGCGTGGAACAAAAAATGAGAAAAACTCTATAGTTGTGCTCGGAAAGAAAGAATGATAGAAACTCTTCAGTTGCGTTTAGCACGATCGAATGAGAGAAACTCTACAGTTGTGCGTGGCACGAAAAATAAGAGAAACTCTATAGTTGTGCGTGGCACGATAGAACGAGGGAAAATCTATACTTGTGCGTGGCAAAAAAGAACGAGAGAAACTGTATAGTTGTGCTTGCTAAGAAAGAAATAGAGAAACTCTATAGTTGTGCGTGGCATGAAGGAATGAAACTCTATAGTTGTGTTGGCACGAAAGAATGGGGGAAATCCATAGTTGTGCGTGACGAGAAAGAATGAGAGAAACTCTACCATTGTTCGTGGTACGAAAGAATGAGAGAAACTCTATAGTTGCGTGTAGCACGATAGAATGAGAGAAACGCTATAGTTGTGCGTGGCACGATGGAATGGCGTACACTCCATAGTTGTGCGTCGTACGAAAGAATAAGAGAAACTCTATAGTTGTGCGTTACACGAAAGAGTGAGAGAGCCTCTATAGTTGCGTGTACCACGACAGAGTGAGACTAACTATAGTTGTGCGTGGCACGATACAATGGGGGAAACTCCATTACTGTGCGTGGCACGAAAGAAGAGAAACTCTATAGTTGCGTGTGGCACGATAGAATGAGAGAAACTCTATAGTTGTGCGTGGCACGAAAGCATTAGAAAAACTCTATAGTTCTGCGTGGAACGAAAAAATGAGCGAAACTCTTATGTTGTGCTTGGCGTGAAGGAATGAGAGAAACTCTATAGTTGTGCCTGGCACGAAAGCATGAGAGGAACTCCATAGTTGTGCTTGGCTTGATAGAATGAGAGAAACTGTATGGTTGTTCATAGAACAAAAGAATAAGAGAAACTCTATAGTTGCGCGTAGCATGCTATTACGACAGAATCTCTGCAGTTGTGCGTGGCACCAAAAATGAGAGAAACTCTACAGTTGTGTTTGGCACGAAAGAATGAGAGAAATTCTATAGTTGAGCGTGGCATGGAAGAACGAGAGAAACTCTATAGTTGTGCGCGGCACGATAGAATGAGAGAAACTCTATAGTTGTGCGTGGCATCATAGAACGAGGGAAAATCTATACTTGTGCGTCGCACAAAAGAACGAGAGAAAATCTTTAGTTGTGCATGCTACGAACGAAATAGAGAAACTCTATAGTTGTGCGTGGCTTGAAGGAATGAGAGAAACTTTATAGTTGTGTTGGCACGAAAGAATGGGGTAAACTCCATAGTTGTGCGCGACAAAAAAGAATCAGGGAAACTCTATAGGTGTTTGTGGCACGAAAGAACGAGAGAAACTCTATAGTTGCGTGTAGTGCGATAGAATGAGAGAAACGCTATAGTGGTGCGTGGCACGATAGAATGGCGTACACTTCATAGTTGTGCGTCGTACGAAAGAATGGGAGAAACTCTATAGGGTCTTGTACCACGATAGAGTGAGACAAACTCTATAGTTGTGCATGGCACGATAGAATGAGAGAAACTCTATAGTTGTGCGTGGCATGATAGAAGGAGGGAAAATCTGTACTTGTGCGTGGCACAAAAGAACGAGAGAAACTTTATAGTTGTGCATGCTATGAAAGAAATAGAGAAACTCTATAGTTGTGCGTGGCATTAAGGACTGAGGGAAACTCTACAATTGTGTTGAAACGAAAGAATGGGGG
Organism: Dermacentor variabilis; assembly: GCF_050947875.1. Classification (NCBI taxonomy): domain Eukaryota; kingdom Metazoa; phylum Arthropoda; class Arachnida; order Ixodida; family Ixodidae; genus Dermacentor; species Dermacentor variabilis. The sequence continues at coordinate 30,299,914 of NC_134576.1, read as the reverse complement.
AAACTCCATGGTTGTGCGTGACAAGAAAAAATGAGAGAAACTGTATATTTGTTCGTGGCACGAAAGAATGAGTGAAACTCTAGAGTTGCGTGTAGCACAATAGAATGAGAGAAACGCTATAGTTGTGCGAGGCACGATAGAGTGGCGTACACTACATAGTTGTGCGTCGTACGAAAGAATGAGAGAAACACTATAGTTGCGTACAGCACGATATATTGAGAGAAACTCTATAGTTGTGCGTTACACGAAAGAATGGGAGAAACTCTATAGTTGCGTGTACCACGATAGAGTGAGACAAACTCTATAGTTGTGTGTGGCACGATAGCATGAGAGAAACTCTATAGTTGTGTATAGCACGAAAGAATGAGAGAAACTCTATAGTTGGGCGGGGCAGGAAAGCATGAGAGGAACTCTGTAGTTGTGCTTGGCACGATAGAATGAGAGAAACTCTGTAGTTGTGTATAGCACGAAAGAATGAGAGAAACACTATAATTGGGCGGGGCACCAAAGCATGAGAGGAGCTCTGTAGTTGTGCTTGGCACGATAGATTGAGAGAAACTCTATAGTTGTGCATGGCGCGAAAGCATGAAACTCTATAGTTGTGTGTGGTACGAAAGAATGAATTAAACTCTATAGTTGTACGTGGCACGAAAGAAGGAGAGAAAGTCTAGAGGTGTGCTTGGCACGAAAGAATGAGAGAAACTCTATAGTTGCGTGTGGCACGATAGAATGAGAGAAACTCTACAGTTGTGCGTGGCACGATCAATGAGGGAAACTCTATAGTTCTGCGTGGCATGATAGAACGAGGGAAAATCTATATTTGTGCGTGGCACAAAAAAACGAGAGAAACTCTATAGTTGTGCTTGCTATGAAAGAAATAGAGAAACTCTATAGTTCTGCATGGCATGAAGAACTGAGAGAAACTCTATAGTTGTGTTGGTACGAAAGAATGAGGGAACTCCATAGTTGTGCGTGACAAGAAAGAATGAGAAAAACTGTATATCTGTTCGTGGCACGAAAGAATGAATAAAACCCTATAGTTGCGTACAGCACGATAGAATGAGAGAAACTCTATAGTTGTGCGTGGCGCGAAAGCATGAAACTATACTTGTGTGTGGTAGTTAAGAATGAATGAAACTCTATAGTTGTACGTGGCACGAAAGAAGGAGAGGAACTCTAGAGGTGTGCTTGGCACGAAAGAATGAGAGAAACTCTATAGTTGCGTGTGCCACGATAGAATGAGAGAAACTCTATAGTTGTGTCTGGCACGATAGAATGAGGGAATCTCTATAGTTGCCTGTATTTATTAATTTTTATTTATTTATCATACCATAAGGGCCATTACTGCATTATAGAGGGGAGTGGTTACAAGCAAAACGGGTAAATTCAACTAACAGGAGTTACTAGTGCAGAAAATTATGTATATAAATATGTATAAACAAAACTATTTAACAAATGGCACCTAGATATACAATGTTAGCTAAGTCGTTTATGAGTACAGGTTGAACAATATGAAAAAAGGGTGCTAGTTATACAGTGCTAGCGATGGCACTCTTGAATAATAGGTGATCTGCGATAGCGGCTATCGAGGCGGGGAGGTGATTCCACTCATTGGAAGTGCGTGGTACAAATGACTGAAAAAAAACGTTGGATCTGCAAAATGAAATGCCGACCTTATGAATGTGGTCGAGTCTGGCCAATAAATACGGAGACGGAGAAATAAGTTTGTCGCGTAGCAGCGGGTGATGAAATAATTTATGAAAAAGGCACAAACGGAACAATTTTCGACGTGATGACAAGGACGGTAGGTTAAGGCTAGATTTCATGGCACTGATACTCGCGGTTCTATTATAGTTAGAAAGAATGAAACGAGTTGAGTTATTCTGAACCATTTCCAGTGAGTGCATTAGGTTTACTTGACCTGGATCCCAGATTGAAGCCGCATACTCAAGTTTAGGTCGTATTAGAGTTTTATAGAGGATGAATTTTAAGAATGAAGGTGCTTTGGAAAAGTTGCGTCGTAAGTAACCTAGCATTTTGTTAGCGTTACTTATTATATGGGTGATGTGGGTATTCCAAGTAAGATCAGAGGTGATGTGAAGGCCAAGGTACTTGTAAGTTGTTACCAATTCTAATGGAGCGTTATTAAGGGAGTACACAGGTGGTTCACTGGTAGTTCGAGATACACGCATGAATTCACACTTGTTGACATTTATTTCCATTAACCATGAATTGCACCATGCAGAAACGGCGTTAAGGTCAGCTTGAAGCCTGGTAACATCCTCGTCGCGAGTTATTTCGGTGTAAATTACGCAGTCGTCAGCAAATAGGTGAATTTGAGATGAAACACAGGAAGGTAAGTCGTTAATATATAGGAGAAATAGGAGGGGTCCAAGCACGAACCCTTGTGGTACACCTGAAAAACAGGACTGAGATTAGATGTTACTTCGTTAGCTGAAACGAACTGTGAACGGTTAGTGAGAAAAACCTCCAGCCAGTGCAGAATTTTAGGGTCAATGTTTAGTTGCTGTAGTTTGTAGATTAATAAGCTGTGGCACACTTTATCGAATGCTTTTGCGAAGTCCAAAAAAATTTGATCTGCAACTGAAGAGTGGTCAAGCAATAGGTTTAGTTTATGCATGAATGATACTAGTTGGGTGTCACATGAATATGTTTTGCGGAAGCCGTGTTGAAACTCAGAAAAAAAAGGAGCTTTCTTCTAAGAAGTTGGCAATATGAGAAGACAGAACATGCTCGATAATTTTGCATGGTATACTGGTTAAGGAAATAGGCCGATAGTTCAGTGGGGAATGTTTAGTACCCGTTTTGTAGAGTGGAATCACCTTCCCCACCTTCCAATCAGCAGGCAGTGAACCTTTGTCAAGTGATTGCTGGAAAATCTTTGCAAGAATAATAGAACAAAATGTGCTAGTGTTTTTTAGAAACTTAGCAATAATTAAGTCACAGCCAGGAGCGGATGAGAGTTTCAATGAGGCGATTATTTTTTCTATGCCAACGGGCTAGATTAATAAAGGGTGCATTGCGGCGTAGTCGTAAGATAGTGTAGTTGGGCGTGTTACATGAGCGTGTTTAGAAAAGTTACGCGCAAGAACGTCATTTAATACAGATGCGCAATCGGCAGGGGGAATTGCGGTATCGGTGCTATCAACAAGGGTTATGGCGTCGTCATGTTTTGGGTTAATAGTGCGCCAGATCTTTTTTGTATCAGTAGTTAGCATGAATGGCAATGTGTTATTTAAAAAGTTATCTTTAGCTTGGTTAAGCGCTGTTATGTAGTTATATGTAGCGCGTTTGTAAGCTGTCCAATTTTGAGCGTTTCCAGATGTTTTAGCTGGTCTGTACGAAGGTTTCTTTTTGTTTGAAAGGCGCTTAATGTGGGTGTTGTACCACGGAGCGTTATCGTTACAGGAAAGAGTGTAGGTAGGGATAAATTTTCCTGTTAATTCACGAATTTTAGTAACAAACATATTCCAGTCCAATTGAACACTGCGGTTATCGAAATCACTCAGGAAAGTATCAAGGAATATACAGAGCTCGTGGTTGATTGATTCAAAGTCAGCGTTCTTATAGTCGTGAATTGTCTTGATCTTTTTTTCCGATTTAGGACGTGAAATGTTGATGTTGAACTGGATAAGGGAGTGATCGCTTAAGGATGGTAAGTAAGTAATGTTCGAAATAAAATCGGGTCGTGTCGTTAACAAAAGGTCAAGGGTGTTAGCGACTAGTGGTGCGATTCTGGTGGACTGGGTTATCAGTTGATTGAAAGAGAACAGTGCGCACAAGTCGAGAAAATCTTTTTCTAACGCGGAGAACGGGTGTATCACGATAGGTTCACTATGCCAGACTATGTTTAGAATGTTGAAGTCACCCAGTAGAAACAAGGGTAAGGAAGGAAAACGTGTTACGACGATATTGATTGTGTCTTGTAATTCGTTAGCAAAGGAGGCAACGTCAGTAGGAGCGCGATAACATACGCCCATTATATTTTTTACGTAGTTTATTTCGATAATTGCCCAGACTATCTAAAAGTTAGTAGCAATAGTAATGGGTTGAGAGTGTAGGTGTTTAATAATTGCGACAAGAACACCACCACCTTGACGCAACGTACGGTCGCAGCGATAAACTGAGAAGCCATGTGCGGTAGAGAAGATTTCATGGTCTCTTATATGTGGATGCAGCCAAGTTTCGGTAAGTGCAATAATATCTGGGTTAAACGTGTCGACTGTGGAAGTGAATGAGTCGCGTTTGTTCTTGATGCTTCGAATGTTAGTGAAAAGGACAGACACGGGATATAAGTGACTTCCACTGCCCCTCGCGCTTTTCTATGGATGATTAGGTGGTGCAGTACGCGGTTCGGTGTTAGCACGCGTGTGTTGTGACGTGCACTCTGTCACGCTGTCTGTAACGGGATCGCACGTGTACTGCTCCTTGTTTACAACTAATTTGTTGTATCGAAGATGAAACAGGGGTTTGCCCGGTAACTATTTTGCAAAGGAAATCAGTTTACTTCGGATATGGCGGGTGGCAGGTGAGTAGTCATCACAGATCGTGATGTCTTTATCTTTTAGGAGCTTACGGGCGGAAAGCACCTTTTCCTTTACTTTGTAGTTGCTGAATTTCGCTATAATGTGGCGGCATTTATCAGGTGAATAGGAACCGAGACGATGAGCGCGTTCAATTCCCATGTCGGGTAGACTGCCGATGATAGTTGCTAGCGCGTTAATGATGTAGGCCTCAGATTCTTCCCATGATTCACGAGAATCAGGGATGCCATGAAAAATTAAATTGTTTCTTCGCGATCTGTCCTCTAGGTCGTTGAACCCAGATCGCAAAGAAACAAGCTGAGTGTTGCACGTCGCTACAGATTTCTGGAGAGCTGTGACGTATTCCTTAAGCTGATCTAGTGAATTAGCTTTATCTTCAAGAGCATCCAGTCCTTCTTGGATGCAGCCAATCTTGCTTTCAATATTTTTTTGGCTGGCTTTGATTGCTAGAATGACAGAAACTCTATAGATGTGTTGGCACGAAAGAATGGGCGAAATACCAGTGTTGTTTGTGGCAAGAAAGAATGAGACGAACTCTATATTTGGGCTTGGCAGGAAAGATTGAGGGAAACTCTATTGTTTATCAGTGCTCGAAAGAGTGAGAGAAGCCCTATAGTTGTACAAGGGGCCAAAGAATGAGAGAAACTCTGTAGCTGCGTGTAGCAAGACAGAGTGAGAGAAACTCCATATTTGTGCGTGGAACAAAAATGAGACAAACTCTATATTTGAGCTCGGCAAGAAAGAATGAGAGAAATTCTACAGTTGCGCTTATCACGATAGAATGAGAGAAATTCTACAGTTGTGCGTGGCACGATAAATGAGAGAAACTCTATAGTTGTGCGTGGCACGATAGAACGAGGGAAAATCTATACTTGTGCGTGGCAAAAAAGAAAGAGAGAAACTCTATAGTTTTGCATGCTACGAAAGAAATAGAGAAACTCTATAGTTGTGCGTGGCATTAAGGAATGATAGAAACTCTATAGTTGTGTTGGCACGAAAGAATGGGGGAAGCTCTACAGTTGTGCATCAGAAGAAAGAATGAGAGAAACTCTACAGTTGTTCGTGGCACGAAAGAATGAGAAAACTCCATAGTTGCGTGTAGCATGATAGAATGAGAGAATCGCTATAGTTGTGCGTGGCACGATAGAATGGCGTACACTCCATAGTTGTGCGTCGTACGAAAGAATGAGAGAAACTTTATTTTTGCATACAGCACGATATAATGAAACTCTATAGTTGCGCTTTACACCAAAGAATGGAAGAAACTCTATAGTTGCGTGTACCACGATAGAGTGAGACAAACTCTATAGTTGTGTATGGCAAGATAGAATGGGGGAAACTCCATTATTGTGCGTGGCACGAAAGAATGAGAGAAACTCTATAGTTGCGTGTGGCACGATGGAATGAGAGAAACTATATAGTTGTGCGTGGCACGAAAGCGTTAGAGAAACTCTATAGTTGAGCGTGGCGCGAAAGCATTAAGCTCTATAGTTGTGTGTGGTACAAAAGAATGAATGAAACTCTATAGTTGTACGTGGCACGAAAGAAGGAGAGAAACTCTAGAGTTGTGCTTGGCAGGAGAGAATGAGAGAAACTCTATAGTTGCGTGTGCCACGATAGAATGAAAGAAATTCTATAGTTGTGCGTGGCACAAAAGAATGAGGCAATCTCTATTGTTGCCTGTAGCACGATAGAATAAGAGAAACTCTATAGTTGTGTTGGCACGAAAGAGTGAGAGAAGCTCTATAGTTGTACAAGGGGCGAAAGAATGAGATTAATTCCATAGTTGCTTGAAGCACGATAGAGAGAGAGAAACTCCATATTTCTGCGTGGAACAATAAATGAGACAAACTCTATAGTTGTACTCGGCAAAAAAGAATGAGAGAAACTCTACATTTGCGTGTAGCACGATAGAATGAGAGAAACCCTATAGTTGTGCGAGGCACGAAAGCATGACAGAAACTCTATTGTTGTGCATGGAGCGAAAGATAGAGAGAAACTGTATAGTTGTGCGTGGCATGATAGAACGAGGGATAATCTATACTTGTGCGTGGCACAAAAGAACGAAAGAAACTCTAGAGTTGTGCTTGGCACGAAAGAATGAGAGAAACTCTATGGTTGCATGTGGCATCATAGAATGAGAGAAACTCTATAGTTGTGTGTGGCACGAAAGAATGAGGCAATCTCTACAGTTGCTTGTAGCACGATAGAATCAGAGAAACTCTATAGTTCTGTTGGCATGAAAGAACGGGGGAAACTCCATAGTTGAGCGTGACAAGAAAGAATGAGAGAAACTCTATAGCTGTTCATGGCACGAAAGAATGGGAGAAACTCTATAGTTGCGTGTAGCACGATAGAATGGCGTACACTCCATAGTTGTGCGTCGTACGAAAGAATGAGAGAAACTCTATAGTAGCGTATAGCACGATTTATTGAGAGAAACTCTATAGTTGTGCGTTACACGAAAGAATGGGAGAAACTCTATATTTGCGTGTAGCGCGATAGAGTGAGACAAACTCTATAGTTGTGTATAGCACGAAAGAATGAGAGAAACTCTATAGTTGGGCGGGGCACGAAAGCATGAGAGGAACTCTATAATTGTGCTTGGCACGATAGACTGAGAGAAACTCTATAGTTGTGCATGGAACGAAACAATGAGGGAATCTCTATAGTTGCCTATAGCACGATAGAATCAGAAAAACTCTATAGTTGTGTTGGCGGGAAAGAGTGAGAGAAGCGCAATAGTTGTACAAGGGGCGAAAGAATGAGAGAAACTCTGCGTGTAGCACGATAGAATGAGAGAAACTCTATAGTGTTGCGTGGCACGAAAGAATGAGAGAAACTCTATAGTTTTGCGTGGCATGATTGAACGAGGGAAAATCTATACTTGTGCGTGGCACAAAAGAACGAGAGAAACTCTATAGTTGTGCATGCTCCGAAAGAAATAGAGAAACTCTATAGTTGTGAATGGCAGGAAGGAATGAGAGAAACTCTATATTTGTGTTGGCACGAAAGAATGGGGGAAACTCCATAGTGGTGCGTGACAAGAAAGAATGAGCGAAACGCCATAGTTGTGCGTGACACGATAGAAAGGCGTACCCTCCATAGTTGTGCATCGTACGAAAGAATGAAAGAAACTCTGTAGTTGCGTACAGCACGATATATTGAGAGAAACTCTATAGTTGTGCGTTACACGAAAGAGTGGGAGAAACACTACAGTTGCGTGTACCGCGATAGAGTGAGACAAACTCTATAGTTGTGCGTGGCACGATAGAATTAGAGAAACTCTATAGTTGTGCGTGGCACGAAAGAATGAGAGAAACTCTACAGTTGTGCATGCTACGAAAGAAATAGAGGAACTCTATATTTGTGCGTGGCATCAAGGAATGAGAGAAACTATAGTTGTGTTAGCACAAAAGAATGGGGGAACTCCATGCTTGTGCGTCACAAGAAAGAATGAGAGAAACTATAGTTGCGTGCAGCACGATAGAATGAGAGAAACGCTATAGTTGTGCGTGTCACGATACAATGGCGTATGCTCCATAGTTGTGCGTCGTACGAAAGAATGAGAGAAACTCTATAGTAGCGTATAGCGCGATAGAATGAGAGAAACTCTACAGTTGTGCGTGGCGCGAAAGCATGAAACTCGATAGTTGTGTGTGGTGCGAAAGGATTTATGCAACTCTATAGTTGTACGTGGCACGATAGAAGGAGAGAAACTCTAGAGTTGTGCTTGGCACGAAAGAATGAGGGAATCTCTATAGTTGCCTATAGCACGATAGAATCAGAGAAACTCTATAGTTGTGTTGGCACGAAAGAATGGAGGAAACGCCATTGTTGTTCGGGGGAAGAATGAGACGAACTCTATAGTTGTGAAGTGTACGAAAGAGTGAAAGAAGCTCTATAGTTGTACAAGGGACGAAAGAATGAGAGAAACTCCATAGTTGCTTATAGCACGATAGAGTGAGAGAAACTCCATATTTGTGCATGGAACAAAAATTGAGACAAACTTTATACTTGCGCTCGGCAAGAATGAGAGACCCTCTACAGTTGCGTGTAGCACGATAGAATGAGAGAAACTATAGTTGTGCGTGGCATGATAAAACGAGGGAAAGTCTATACTTGTGCACGGCACAAAAGAACGAGAGAAAGTCTACAGTTGTGCATGCTAAGAAAGAAATCGAGAAACTCTATAGTTGTCTGTGGCATGAAGGAATGAGAGAAAGTCTGTAGTTGTGCTTGGCACGAAAGAATGAGAGAAACTCTACAGTTGCGAGTGCCACGATAGAATGAGTGAAATTCTATAGTTGTGTGTGGCACAAAAGAATGAGGGAATCTCTGTAGTTGCGTGTAGCACGATAGAATGAGAGAAAATCTATAGTTGTGCGTGGCACGAAAGAATGAGAGAAACTCTATAGTTGTGCGTGGCATGATAGAGCGTGGGAAAATCTATACTTGTGTGTGGCACAAAAGAACGAGAGAAACTCTATAGTTGTGCATGCTCCGAAAGAAATAGAGAAACTCTATAGTTGTGCATAGCAGGAAGGAATGAGAGAAACTCTATATTTGTGTTGGCACGAAAGAATGGGGGAAACTCCATAGTTGTGCGTGACAAGAAAGAATGAGCGAAACGCTATAGTTGTGCGTGGCACGATAGAAAGGCGTACACTCCATAGTTGTGCATCGTACGAAAGAATGAAAGAAACTCCGTAGTTGCGTACAGCACGATATATTGAGAGAAACTCTATAGTTTTGCGTTACACGAAAGAGTGGGAGAAACTCTATAGTTGCGTGTACCGCGATAGAGCGAGACAAACTCTATAGTTGTGCGTGGCACGATAGAATGAGAGAAACTCTATAGTTGTGAGTGGCACGATAGAATGAGAGAAACTCCATAGTTGTGTATAGCACGAAAGAATGAGAGAAACTCTATAGTTGGGCAGGGCACGAAAGCATGAGAGGAACTCTACAGTTGTGCTTGGCACGATAGACTGAGAGAAACTCTATAGTTGTGCGCGGCATGATAGAACGAGGGAAAATCTATACTTGTGCATGGCACAAAAGAACGAGAGAAACTCTATAGTTGTGCATGCTACGAAAGAAATACAGAAACTCTATATTGTGCGTGGCATGATGGAATGAGAGAAACTCTATAGTTGTCGTGGCACAAAAGAATGAGAGAAACACTAGAGTTGCGTGTAGCACGATAGAATGAGAGAAACGCTATAGTTGTGTGTGGCACGATAGAGTGGCGTACACTCCATAGTTGTGCGTCGTACGAAAGAATGAGAGAAACTCTGTAGTTGCGTATAGCACGATATATTGAGAGAAACTCTATAGTTTTGCGTTACACGAAAGAGTGGGAGAAACTCTATAGTTGCGTGTACCGTGATAGAGTGAGACAAACTCTATAGTTGTGCGTGGCACGATAGAATGAGAGAAACTCTATACTTGTGTCTGGCACGATAGAATGAGAGAAACTCTATAGTTGTGCGTGGCACGAAAGAATGAGAGAAACGCTACAGTTGTGCATGCTACGAAAGAAATAGAGGAACACTATATTTGTGCGTGGCATCAAGGAATGAGAGAAACTATAGTTGTGTTGGCACAAAAGAATAGGGGAAACTCCATACTTGTGCGTCACAAGAAAGAATGAGAGAAACTCTACAGTTGTTCGTGGCACGAAAGAATGAGAGAAACTCTATAGTTGCGTGTAGCACGATAGAATGTGAGAAACGCTATAGTTGTGCGTGGCACGATACAATGGCGTATGCTCCATAGCTGTGCGTCGTACGAAAGAATGAGAGAAACTCTATAGTAGCGTATAGCGCGATATATTGAGAGAAACTCTATAGTTGTGCGTTACACGAAAGAATGGGAGAAACTCTACAGTTGCGTGTACCACGATAGAGTGAGACAAACTCTATAGTTGTGAGCGGCACGATAGAAAGACAGAAACTCTATAGTTGTGTGTGGCACGATAGAATGAGAGAAACTCTATAGTTGTGTATAGCACGAAAGAATGAGAGAAACTCCATAGTTGGGCGGGGCAGGAAAGCATGAGAGGAACTCTGTAGTTGTGCTTGGCACGATAGAATGAGAGAAACTCTATAGTTGTGCGTGGCGCGAAAGCATGAAACTCTATAGTTGTGTGTGGTACGAAAGAATGAATGAAACTCAATGGTAGTACGTGGCACGAAAGAAGGAGAGAAACTCTAGAGTTGTGCTTGGCACGAAAGAATGAGAGAAACTCTATAGTTGTGTGTGGTACGAAAGAATGAGGCAATCTCTACAGTTGCCTGTAGCACGATAGAATCAGAGAAACTCTGTAGTTGTGTTGGCACGAAAGAATGGGGGAAACGCCATTGTTGTTCGTGGTAAGAAAGAATGAGACGAACAGTATATTTCTGCTTGGCAGGAAAGATTGAGAGAAACTCTATAGTTTTACAAGGGGCGAAAGAATGAGAGAAACTCCATAGTTTTAGTGTAGCACGATAGAGTGAGAGAAACTCTGTACTTGTGCGTGGAACAAAAAATGAGACAAACTCTATAGTTGTGCTCGGCAAGAAACAATGACAGAAACTCTACAGTTGCGTGTAGCACGATAGAATGAAAGAAACTCTATAGTTGTGCATGCTCCGAAAGAAATAGAGAAACTCTATAGTTGTGCATGGCAGGAAGGAATGAGAGAAATTCTATATTTGTGTTGGCACGAAAGAATGGGGGAAACTCCATAGTTGTGCGTGACAAGAAAGAATGAGCGAAACGCTATAGTTGCGCTTGGCACGATAGAAAGGCGTACACTCCATAGTTGGCGTCGTACGAAAGAATGAAAGAAACTCTGTAGTTGTGTACAGAACGATATATTGAGAGAAACTCTATAGCTTTGCGTTACACGAAAGAGTGGGAGAAACTCATAGTTGCGGGTACCGCGATAGAGTGAGACAGAATCTATAGTGAGCGGCACGATAGACAGACAGAAACTCTATAATTGTGTGTGGCACGATAGAATGAGAGAAACTGTATAGTTATGTATAGCACGAAAGAAAGAGAGAAACTCTATATTTGGGCGGGGCACGAAAGCATGAGAGGAACTCTGTAGTTGTCCTTGGCCCGATAGAATGAGAGAAACTCTATAGTTGTGCGTGGCGCGAAAGCATGAAACTCTATAGTTGTGTGTGGTGCGAAAGAATTTACGAAACTCTATAGTTGTACGTGGCAAAATAGAAGGAGAGAAACTCTAGAGTTGTGCTTGGCACGAAAGAATGAGGGAACCTCTATAGTTGCCTGTAGCACGATAGAATGAGAGAAACTCTATAGTTGTGTTGGCATGAAAGAATGGAGGAAACGCCATAGTTGTTCGGGGAAAGAATAAGAAGAACTCTATATTTGTGTTTGGTATGAAAGATTGACAGAAACACTATAGATGTGCAGTGTACGAAAGAGTGAGAGAAGCTCTATAGTTGTGCAAGGGACGAAAGAATGAGAGAAACTCCATGGTTGCGTATAGCACGAGAGAGTGAGAGAAACTCCATATTTGTGCATGGAACAAAAAATGAGACAAACTCTATAGTTGTGCTCGGCAAGAATGAGAGACACTCTACAGTTGCGTGTAGCACGATAGAATGAGAGAAACTCTATAGTTGTGCGTGACACGAAAGAGTGAGAGAAACTATAGTTGTGCGTGGCATGATAGAATGAGAGAAGGTCTATACTTGTGCGTGGCACAAAAGAACGAGGGAAACTCTATAGTTGTGCATGCTACGAAAGAAATAGAGAAACTCTATTGTTGTGTGTGGCATGAAGGAATGAGAGAAAGTCTGTAGTTGTGCTTGGCACGAAAGAATGAGAGAAACTCTACAGTTGCGAGTGCCACGATAGAATGAGTGAAACTCTATAGTTGTGCATGGCACACAAGAATGAGAGAATCTCTATAGTTGCCTGTAGCACGATAGAATCAGAGAGACTCTATAGTTGCGAGTGCCAAGAAAGAATGAGAGAAACTCTATAGTTGTGTGTAGCACGAAAGAATGAGGCAATCTCTACAGTTGCGTGTAGCACGATAGAATGAGAGAAACTCTATAGTTGTGTTGGTGCGAGAGAGTGAGAGAAGCACTATAGTTGTACAAGGGGCGAAAGAATGAGAGAAACTCTTTAGTTGTGCATGGCAGGAAGGAATGAGACAAACTCTATAGTTGTGCGTGGCACGATAGAATGAGAGAAACTCTATACTTGCGTGTGGCACGATAGAATGAGAGAAACTTTATAGTTGTGTGTGGTACGAAAGAATGAGGCAATCTCTACAGTTGCCTGTAGCACGATAGAATCAGAGAAACTCCATTGTTGTGTTGGCACGAAAGAATGGGGGAAACGCCATAGTTGGTCGTGGTAAGAAAGAATGACACGAACAGTATATTAGTGCTTGGCAGGAAAGATTGAGAGAAACTCTATATTTGTACAAAGGGCGAAAGAATGAGAGAAACTCCATAGTTGAGTGTAGCACGATAGAGTGAGAGAAACTCTATACTTGGCCGTGCAACAAAAAATGAGACAAACTCTATAGTTGTGCTCGGCAAGAAACAATGACAGAAACTCTACAGATGCGTGTAGCACGATAGAATGAAAGAAACTCTATAGTTGTATGTGGCACGAAAGAATTACAGAAACGCTATAGTTGTGCGTGGCCCGATAGAGAGGCGTACACTCCATAGTTGTGCGTCGTACGAAAGAATGAAAGAAACTCTGTAGTTGCGTACAGCACGATATAATGAGAGAAACTCTATAGTTGTGCATTACACGAAAGAATGGGAGAAACTCTATAGTTGCGTGTACCACAATAGAGTGAGACAAACTCTATAGTTTTGCGTAGCACGATAGAATGAGAGAAACTCTATAGTTGTGTTTGGCACGATATATTGAGAAAAACTCTATAGTTTTGGGTTACACGAAAGAGTGGGAGAGACTCTATAGTTGCGTGTACCGCGATAGAGTGAGACAAACTCTATAGTTGTGCGTGGCACGAAAGAATAAGAGAAACTCTACAGTTGTGCATGCTACGAAAGAAATAGAGGAACACTATATTTGTGCGTGGCATCAAGGAATGAGAGAAACTATAGTTGTGTTGGCACAAAAGAATGGGGGAAACTCCATACTTGTGCGTCACAAGAAAGAATGAGAGAAACTCTACAGTTGTTCGTATCACGAAAGAATGAGAGAAACTCTATAGTTGCGTGTAGCACGATAGAATGAGAGAAACGCTATAGCTGTGTGTGGCACGATAGAATGGCGTACACTCCATAGTTGTGCGTCGTACGAAAGAATGAGAGAAACAGTATAGTTGCGTACAGCACGATATAATGAGAGAAAGTCTATAGTTGTGCGTTACACGAAGGAATGGGAGAAACTCTATAGTTGCGTGTACCACAATAGAGTGAGACAAACTCAATAGTTGTGCGTGGCACGATAGAATGAGAGAAAATCTATAGTTGTGTGTGGCACGATGGAATGAGAGAAACTGTATAGTTATGAAGAGAACGAAAGAATGAGAGAAACTCTATAGTTGGGCAGGGCGCGAGAGCATGAGAGGAACTCTGTAGTTGTGCTTGGCACGATAGAAGGGGAGAAACTCTAGAGTTGTGCTTGGCACGAAAGAATGAGGGAACCTCTACAGTTGCCTGTAGCACGATAGAATCAGAGAAACTCTATAGTTGTGTTGGCACGAAAGAATGGTGGAAACACCATAGTTGTTCGGGGAAAGGATGAGACGAACTCTATATTTGTGCTTGGTATGAAAGATTGACAGAAACTCTATAGTTGTGCAGTGTACGAAAGAGTGAGAGAAGCTCTATAGTTTTGCAAGGGACGAAAGAATGAGAGAAACTCCATAGTTGCATATAGCACGATAGAGTGAGAGAAACTCCATATTTGTGCATGGAACAAAAAATGAGCCAAACTCTAGAGTTGTGCTCGGCAAGAATGAGAGACACTCTACAGTTGCGTGTAGCACGATAGAATAAGAGAAACTCTATAGTTGTGCGTGACACGAAAGAATGAGAAAAACTATAGTTGCGCGTGGCAGGATAGAACGAGGGAAGGTCTATACTTGTGCGTGGCACAAAAGAACGAGGGAAACTCTATAGTTGTGCATGCTACGAAAGAAATAGAGAAACTCTATAGTTGTGTGTGGCATGAAGGAATGAGAGAAAGTCTGTAGTTGTGCTTGGCACGAAAGAATGAGAGAAACTCTACAGTTGCGAGTGCCACGATAGAATGAGTGAAACTCTATAGTTGTGCATGGCACAAAAGAATGAGAGAATCTCTATAGTTGCTTGTAGCACGATAGAATCAGAGAGACTCTATAGTTGCGTGTGCCAAGAGAGAATGAGAGAAACTCTATAGTTGTGTGTGGCACGAAAGAATCAGGCAATCTCTACAGTTGCCTGTAGCACGATAGAATCAGAGAAACTCTATAGTTGTGTTGGCGCGAAAGAGTGAGAGAAGCACTATAGTTGTACAAGGGGCGAAAGAATGAGAGAAACTCTATAGTTGCGTGTAGCATGATAGAATGAGAGAAACTCTATAGTTGTGCGTGGCACGAAAGAATGAGAGAAACTCTATCGTTGTGCGTGGCATGATAGAGCGAGGGAAAATCTATACTTGTGTATGGCGCAAAAGAACGAGAGAATCTCTATAGTTGTGCATGCTCCGAAAGAAATAGAGAAACTCTATAGTTGTACATGGCAGGAAGGAATGAGAGAAACTCTATATTTGTGTTGGCACGAAAGAATGGGGGAAACTCCTTAGTTGTGCGTGACATGAACGAATGAGCGAAACGCTATAGTTGTGCGTGGCACGATAGAAAGGCGTACACTCCATAGTTGTGCGTCGTACGAAAGAATGAGAGAAACTCTGCAGTTGCGTACAGCACGATATATTGAGAGAAACTCTATAGTTTTGCGTTACACGAAAGAGTGGGAGAAACTCTATAGTTGCGTGAACCGCGATAGAGTGAGACAAACTCTATAGTTGTGCGTGGCACGATAGAATGAGAGAAACTCTATAGTTGTGAGTGGCACGATAGAATGAGAGAAACTCCATAGTTGTGTATAGCACGAAAGAATGAGAGAAACTCTATAGTTGGGCAGGGCACGATAGCATGAGAGGAACTCTATAGTTGTGCTTGGCACGATAGACTGAGAGAAGCTCTATAGTTGTTCATGCAACGAAAGAATCAGAGAAACTCTATAGTTGTGCGTGGTATGATAGAAAGAGGGAAAATCTATACTTGTGCGTGGCACAAAAGAACGAGAGAAACTCTATAGTTGTGCATGCTACGAAAGAAATACAGAAACTCTATATTGTGCTTGGCATGACGGAATGAGAGAAACTCGATAGTTGTGTGTGGTGCGAAAGAATTTATGCAACTCTATAGTTGTGCATGCTACGAAAGAAATAGAGAAACTCTATAGTTGTGTGTGGCATGAAGGAATGAGAGAAAGTCTGTAGTTGTGCTTGGCACGAAAGAATGAGAGAAACTCTACAGTTGCGAGTGCCACAATAGAATGAGTGAAATTCTATAGTTGTGCATGGCACAAAAGAATGAGAGAATCTCTATAGTTGCCTGTAGCACGATAGAATCAGAGAGGCTCTATAGTTGCGTGTGCCAAGAGAGAATGAGAGAAACTCTATAGTTGTGTGTGGCACGAAAGAATGAGGCAATCTCTAAAGTTGCCTGTAGCACGATAGAATCAGAGAAACTCTATAGTTGTGTTGGCGCGAAAGAGTGAGAGAAGCACTATAGTTGTACAAGGGGCGAAAGAATGAGAGAAACTCTATAGTTGCGTGTAGCACGATAGAATGATGGAAACTCTATAGTTGTGCGTGGCACGAAAGAATGAGAGAAACTCTATCGTTGTGCGTGGCATGATAGAGCGAGGGAAAATCTATACTTGTGTATGGCGCAAAAGAACGAGAGAAACTCTATAGTTGTGCATGCTCCGAAAGAAATAGAGAAACTCTATAGTTGTGCATGGCAGGAAGGAATGAGAGAAACTCTATATTTGTGTTGGCACGAAAGAATGGGGGAAACTACATAGTTGTGCGTGACAAGAAAGAATGAGCGAAACGCCATAGTTGTGCGTGGCACGATAGAAAGGCGTACACTCCATAGTTGTGCGTCGTACGAAAGAATGAAAGAAACTCTGTAGTTCTGTACAGCACGATATATTGAGAGAAACTCTATAAATTTGCGTTACACGAAAGAGTGGGAAGAACTCTATAGTTGTGTGTACCGCGATAGAGTGAGAAAAAGTATATAGTTGTGAGCGGCACGATAGAGAGACAGAAACTCTATAGTTGTGTGTGGCACGATAGAATGAGAGAAACTGTATAGTTATGTATAGCACGAAAGAATGAGAGAAACTCTATAGTTGGGCGGGGCACGAAAGCATGAGAGGAACTCTGTAGTTGTGCTTGGCCCGATAGAATGAGAGAAACTCTATAGTTGTGCGTGGCACGAAAGCATGAAACTCTATAGTTGTGTGTGGTGCGAAAGAATTTATGAAACTCCATAGTTGTACGTGGCACAATAGAAGGAGAGAAACTCTAGAGTTGTGCTTGGCACGAAAGAATGAGGGAATCTCTATAGCTGCCTGTAGCACGATAGAATGAGAGAAACTCTATAGTTGTGTTGGCACGAAAGAATGGAGGAAATGCCATAGTTGTTCGGGGAAAGAATGAGACGAACTCTATAGTTGTGCTCGGCAAGAATGAGAGACACTCTACAGTTGCGTGTAGCACGATAGAATGAGAGAAACTCTATAGTTGTGCGTGACACGAAAGAATGAGAGAAAGTATATTTGTGCGTGGCATGATAGAACGAGGGAAAGTCTATACTTGTGCGTGGCACAAAAGAACGAGAGAAACTCTATAGTTGTGCATGCTACGAAAAAAATAGAGAAACTCTACAGTAGTGTGTGGCATGAAGGAATGAGAGAAAGTCTGTAGTTGTGCTTGGCACGAAAGAATAAGAGAAACACTACAGTTGCGAGCGCCACGATAGAATGAGTGAAACTCTATATTTGTGCGTGGCACAAAAGAATGAGGGAATCTCTATAGTTGCCTGTAGCACGATAGAATCAGAGAAAGTCTATAGTTGCGTGTGCCAAGATAGAATGAGAGAAACTCTATAGTTTTGTGTGGCACGAAAGAATGAGGCAATCTCTATAGTTGCCTGTAGCACGATAGAATCAGAGAAAATCTATAGTTTTGTTGGCGCGAAAGATTGAGAGAAGCACTATAGTTGTACAAGGGGCGAAAGAATGAGAGAAACTCTACAGTTGCGTGTAGCACCATAGAATGAGAGAAAGTCTATAGTTGTGCGTGGCACGAAAGAATGAGAGAAACTCTATAGTTGTGTGTGGTACGAAAGAATGAGGCAATCTCTATAGTTGCCTGTAGCACGAAAGAGTGAGAGAAACTCTATAGTTGGGCGGGGCACGAAAGCATGAGAGGAACTCTGTAGTTGTGCTTGGCCCGAAAGAATGAGAGAAACTCTATAGTTGTGCGTGGCGCGAAAGCATGAAACTCTATAGTTGTGTGTGGTGCGAAAGAATTTATGCAACTCTATAGTTGTACGTGGCACGATAGAAGGAGAGAAACTCTAGAGTTGTGCTTGGCAAGAAAGAATGAGGGAATCTCTACAGTTGCCTGTAGCACGACAGAATCAGAGAAACTCTATAGTTGTTTTGGCACGAAAGAATGGAGGAAACACCATAGTTGTTCGGGGAAAGGATGAGACGAAATCTATATTTGTGCTTGGTATGAAAGATTGACAGAAACTCTATAGTTGTGCAGTGTACGAAAGAGTGAGAGAAGCTCTATAGTTTTGCAAGGGACGAAAGAATGAGAGAAACTCCATAGTTGCATATAGCACGATAGAGTGAGAGAAACTCCATATTTGTGCATGGAACAAAAAATGAGCCAAACTCTAGAGTTGTGCTCGGCAAGAATGAGAGACACTCTACAGTTGCGTGTAGCACGATAGAATAAGAGAAACTCTATAGTTGTGCGTGACACGAAAGAATGAGAAAAACTATAGTTGCGCGTGGCAGGATAGAACGAGGGAAGGTCTATACTTGTGCGTGGCACAAAAGAACGAGGGAAACTCTATAGTTGTGCATGCTACGAAAGAAATAGAGAAACTCTATAGTTGTGTGTGGCATGAAGGAATGAGAGAAAGTCTGTAGTTGTGCTTGGCACGAAAGAATGAGAGAAACTCTACAGTTGCGAGTGCCACGATAGAATGAGTGAAACTCTATAGTTGTGCATGGCACAAAAGAATGAGAGAATCTCTATAGTTGCCTGTAGCACGATAGAATCAGAGAGACTCTATAGTTGCGTGTGCCAAGAGAGAATGAGAGAAACTCTATAGTTGTGTGTGGCACGAAAGAATCAGGCAATCTCTACATTTGCCTGTAGCACGATAGAATCAGAGAAACTCTATAGTTGTGTTGGCGCGAAAGAGTGAGAGAAGCACTATAGTTGTACAAGGGGCGAAAGAATGAGAGAAACTCTATAGTTGCGTGTAGCACGATAGAATGAGAGAAACTCTATAGTTGTGCGTGGCACGAAAGAATGAGAGAAACTCTATCGTTGTGCGTGGCATGATAGAGCGAGGGAAAATCTATACTTGTGTATGGCGCAAAAGAACGAGAGAAACTCTATAGTTGTGCATGCTCCGAAAGAAATAGAGAAACTCTATATTTGTGCATGGCAGGAAGGAATGAGAGAAACTCTATATTTGTGTTGGCACGAAAGAATGGGGGAAACTCCATAGTTGTGCGTGACAAGAAAGAATGAGCGAAACGCTATAGTTGTGCGTGGCACGATAGAAAGGCGTACACTCCATAGTTGTGCGTCGTACGAAAGAATGAAAGAAACTCTGTAGTTCTGTACAGCACGATATATTGAGAGAAACTCTATAGTTTTGCGTTACACGAAAGAGTGGGAGAAACTCTATAGTTGTGTGTACCGCGATAGAGTGAGACAAACTCTATAGTTGTGAGCGGCACGATAGACAGACAGAAACTCTATAGTTGTGTGTGGCACGATAGAATGAGAGAAACTGTATAGTTATGTATAGCACGAAAGAATGAGAGATACTCTATAGTTGGGCGGGGCACGAAAGCATGAGAGGAACTCTGTAGTTGTGCTTGGCCCGATAGAATGAGAGAAACTCTATAGTTGTGCGTGGCACGAAAGCATGAAACTCTATAGTTGTGTGTGGTGCGAAAGAATTTATGAAACTCCATAGTTTTGTGTGGCACGAAAGAATGAGGCAATCTCTATAGTTGCCTGTAGCACGATAGAATCAGAGAAACTGTATAGTTTTGTTGGCGCGAAAGATTGAGAGAAGCACTATAGTTGTACAAGGGGCGAAAGAATGAGAGAAACTCTACAGTTGCGTGTAGCACGATAGAATGAGAGAAAGTCTATAGTTGTGCGTGGCACGAAAGAATGAGAGAAACTCTGTAGTTGTGCGTGGCACAAAAGAACGAGAGAAACTCTATAGTTGTGCATGCTCCGAAAGAAATAGGGAAACTCTATAGTTGTGCATGCTACGAAAGAAATAGAGAAACTCTATAGTTGTGTGTGGCATGAAGGAATGAGAGAAAGTCTGTAGTTGTGCTTGGCACGAAAGAATGAGAGAAACTCTACAGTTGCGAGTGCCACGATAGAATGAGTGAAACTCTATAGTTGTGCATGGCACAAAAGAATGAGAGAATCTCTATAGTTGCCTGTAGCACGATAGAATCAGAGAGACTCTATAGTTGCGTGTGCCAAGAGAGAATGAGAGAAACTCTATAGTTGTGTGTGGCACGAAAGAATCAGGCAATCTCTACAGTTGCCTGTAGCACGATAGAATCAGAGAAACTCTATAGTTGTGTTGGCGCGAAAGAGTGAGAGAAGCACTATAGTTGTACAAGGGGCGAAAGAATGAGAGAAACTCTATAGTTGCGTGTAGCACGATAGAATGAGAGAAACTCTATAGTTGTGCGTGGCACGAAAGAATGAGAGAAACTCTATCGTTGTGCGTGGCATGATAGAGCGAGGGAAAATCTATACTTGTGTATGGCGCAAAAGAACGAGAGAAACTCTATAGTTGTGCATGCTCCGAAAGAAATAGAGAAACTCTATATTTGTGCATGGCAGGAAGGAATGAGAGAAACTCTATATTTGTGTTGGCACGAAAGAATGGGGGAAACTCCATAGTTGTGCGTGACAAGAAAGAATGAGCGAAACGCTATAGTTGTGCGTGGCACGATAGAAAGGCGTACACTCCATAGTTGTGCGTCGTACGAAAGAATGAAAGAAACTCTGTAGTTCTGTACAGCACGATATATTGAGAGAAACTCTATAGTTTTGCGTTACACGAAAGAGTGGGAGAAACTCTATAGTTGTGTGTACCGCGATAGAGTGAGACAAACTCTATAGTTGTGAGCGGCACGATAGACAGACAGAAACTCTATAGTTGTGTGTGGCACGATAGAATGAGAGAAACTGTATAGTTATGTATAGCACGAAAGAATGAGAGATACTCTATAGTTGGGCGGGGCACGAAAGCATGAGAGGAACTCTGTAGTTGTGCTTGGCCCGATAGAATGAGAGAAACTCTATAGTTGTGCGTGGCACGAAAGCATGAAACTCTATAGTTGTGTGTGGTGCGAAAGAATTTATGAAACTCCATAGTTTTGTGTGGCACGAAAGAATGAGGCAATCTCTATAGTTGCCTGTAGCACGATAGAATCAGAGAAACTGTATAGTTTTGTTGGCGCGAAAGATTGAGAGAAGCACTATAGTTGTACAAGGGGCGAAAGAATGAGAGAAACTCTACAGTTGCGTGTAGCACGATAGAATGAGAGAAAGTCTATAGTTGTGCGTGGCACGAAAGAATGAGAGAAACTCTGTAGTTGTGCGTGGCACAAAAGAACGAGAGAAACTCTATAGTTGTGCATGCTCCGAAAGAAATAGGGAAACTCTATAGTTGTGCATGCTACGAAAGAAATAGAGAAACTCTATAGTTGTGTGTGGCATGAAGGAATGAGAGAAAGTCTGTAGTTGTGCTTGGCACGAAAGAATGAGAGAAACTCTACAGTTGCGAGTGCCACGATAGAATGAGTGAAACTCTATAGTTGTGCATGGCACAAAAGAATGAGAGAATCTCTATAGTTGCCTGTAGCACGATAGAATCAGAGAGACTCTATAGTTGCGTGTGCCAAGAGAGAATGAGAGAAACTCTATAGTTGTGTGTGGCACGAAAGAATCAGGCAATCTCTACAGTTGCCTGTAGCACGATAGAATCAGAGAAACTCTATAGTTGTGTTGGCGCGAAAGAGTGAGAGAAGCACTATAGTTGTACAAGGGGCGAAAGAATGAGAGAAACTCTATAGTTGCGTGTAGCACGATAGAATGAGAGAAACTCTATAGTTGTGCGTGGCACGAAAGAATGAGAGAAACTCTATCGTTGTGCGTGGCATGATAGAGCGAGGGAAAATCTATACTTGTGTATGGCGCAAAAGAACGAGAGAAACTCTATAGTTGTGCATGCTCCGAAAGAAATAGAGAAACTCTATATTTGTGCATGGCAGGAAGGAATGAGAGAAACTCTATATTTGTGTTGGCACGAAAGAATGGGGGAAACTCCATAGTTGTGCGTGACAAGAAAGAATGAGCGAAACGCTATAGTTGTGCGTGGCACGATAGAAAGGCGTACACTCCATAGTTGTGCGTCGTACGAAAGAATGAAAGAAACTCTGTAGTTCTGTACAGCACGATATATTGAGAGAAACTCTATAGTTTTGCGTTACACGAAAGAGTGGGAGAAACTCTATAGTTGTGTGTACCGCGATAGAGTGAGACAAACTCTATAGTTGTGAGCGGCACGATAGACAGACAGAAACTCTATAGTTGTGTGTGGCACGATAGAATGAGAGAAACTGTATAGTTATGTATAGCACGAAAGAATGAGAGATACTCTATAGTTGGGCGGGGTACGAAAGCATGAGAGGAACTCTGTAGTTGTGCTTGGCCCGATAGAATGAGAGAAACTCTATAGTTGTGCGTGGCACGAAAGCATGAAACTCTATAGTTGTGTGTGGTGCGAAAGAATTTATGAAACTCCATAGTTGTGCGTGGCACAAAAGAATGAGGGAATCTCTATAGTTGCATGTAGCACGATAGAATCAGAGAAAGTCTATAGTTGCGTGTGCCAAGATAGAATGAGAGAAACTCTGTAGTTTTGTGTGGCACGAAAGAATGAGGCAATCTCTATAGTTGCCTGTAGCACGATAGAATCAGAGAAACTGTATAGTTTTGTTGGCGCGAAAGATTGAGAGAAGCACTATAGTTGTACAAGGGGCGAAAGAATGAGAGAAACTCTACAGTTGCGTGTAGCACCATAGAATGAGAGAAAGTCTATAGTTGTGCGTGGCACGAAAGAATGAGAGAAACTCTATAGTTGTGTGTGGTACGAAAGAATGAGGCAATCTCTATAGTTGCCTGTAGCACGAAAGAGTGAGAGAAACTCTATAGTTGGGCGGGGCACGAAAGCATGAGAGGAACTCTGTAGTTGTGCTTGGCCCGAAAGAATGAGAGAAACTCTATAGTTGTGCGTGGCGCGAAAGCATGAAACTCTATAGTTGTGTGTGGTGCGAAAGAATTTATGCAACTCTATAGTTGTACGTGGCACGATAGAAGGAGAGAAACTCTAGAGTTGTGCTTGGCAAGAAAGAATGAGGGAATCTCTACAGTTGCCTGTAGCACGACAGAATCAGAGAAACTCTATAGTTGTTTTGGCACGAAAGAATGGAGGAAACACCATAGTTGTTCGGGGAAAGGATGAGACGAACTCTATATTTGTGCTTGGTATGAAAGATTGACAGAAACTCTATAGTTGTGCAGTGTACGAAAGAGTGAGAGAAGCTCTATAGTTTTGCAAGGGACGAAAGAATGAGAGAAACTCCATAGTTGCATATAGCACGATAGAGTGAGAGAAACTCCATATTTGTGCATGGAACAAAAAATGAGCCAAACTCTAGAGTTGTGCTCGGCAAGAATGAGAGACACTCTACAGTTGCGTGTAGCACGATAGAATAAGAGAAACTCTATAGTTGTGCGTGACACGAAAGAACGAGAAAAACTATAGTTGCGCGTGGCAGGATAGAACGAGGGAAGGTCTATACTTGTGCGTGGCACAGAAGAACGAGGGAAACTCTATAGTTGTGCATGCTACGAAAGAAATAGAGAAACTCTATAGTTGTGTGTGGCATGAAGGAATGAGAGAAAGTCTGTAGTTGTGCTTGGCACGAAAGAATGAGAGAAACTCTACAGTTGCGAGTGCCACGATAGAATGAGTGAAACTCTATAGTTGTGCATGGCACAAAAGAATGAGAGAATCTCTATAGTTGCCTGTAGCACGATAGAATCAGAGAGACTCTATAGTTGCGTGTGCCAAGAGAGAATGAGAGAAACTCTATAGTTGTGTGTGGCACGAAAGAATCAGGCAATCTCTACAGTTGCCTGTAGCACGATAGAATCAGAGAAACTCTATAGTTGTGTTGGCGCGAAAGAGTGAGAGAAGCACTATAGTTGTACAAGGGGCGAAAGAATGAGAGAAACTCTATAGTTGCGTGTAGCACGATAGAATGAGAGAAACTCTATAGTTGTGCGTGGCACGAAAGAATGAGAGAAACTCTATCGTTGTGCGTGGCATGATAGAGCGAGGGAAAATCTATACTTGTGTATGGCGCAAAAGAACGAGAGAAACTCTATAGTTGTGCATGCTCCGAAAGAAATAGAGAAACTCTATATTTGTGCATGGCAGGAAGGAATGAGAGAAACTCTATATTTGTGTTGGCACGAAAGAATGGGGGAAACTCCATAGTTGTGCGTGACAAGAAAGAATGAGCGAAACGCTATAGTTGTGCGTGGCACGATAGAAAGGCGTACACTCCATAGTTGTGCGTCGTACGAAAGAATGAAAGAAACTCTGTAGTTCTGTACAGCACGATATATTGAGAGAAACTCTATAGTTTTGCGTTACACGAAAGAGTGGGAGAAACTCTATAGTTGTGTGTACCGCGATAGAGTGAGACAAACTCTATAGTTGTGAGCGGCACGATAGACAGACAGAAACTCTATAGTTGTGTGTGGCACGATAGAATGAGAGAAACTGTATAGTTATGTATAGCACGAAAGAATGAGAGATACTCTATAGTTGGGCGGGGCACGAAAGCATGAGAGGAACTCTGTAGTTGTGCTTGGCCCGATAGAATGAGAGAAACTCTATAGTTGTGCGTGGCACGAAAGCATGAAACTCTATAGTTGTGTGTGGTGCGAAAGAATTTATGAAACTCCATAGTTGTGCGTGGCACAAAAGAATGAGGGAATCTCTATAGTTGCATGTAGCACGATAGAATCAGAGAAAGTCTATAGTTGCGTGTGCCAAGATAGAATGAGAGAAACTCTGTAGTTTTGTGTGGCACGAAAGAATGAGGCAATCTCTATAGTTGCCTGTAGCACGATAGAATCAGAGAAACTGTATAGTTTTGTTGGCGCGAAAGATTGAGAGAAGCACTATAGTTGTACAAGGGGCGAAAGAATGAGAGAAACTCTACAGTTGCGTGTAGCACGATAGAATGAGAGAAAGTCTATAGTTGTGCGTGGCACGAAAGAATGAGAGAAACTCTGTAGTTGTGCGTGGCACAAAAGAACGAGAGAAACTCTATAGTTGTGCATGCTCCGAAAGAAATAGGGAAACTCTATAGTTGTGCATGGCAGGAAGGAATGAGAGAAACTCTATATTTGTGTTGGCACGAAAGAATGGGGGAAACTCCATAGTTGTGCGTGACAAGAAAGAATGAGCGAAACGCTATAGTTGTGCGTGGCACGATAGAAAGGCGTACACTCCATAGTTGTGCGTCGTACGAAAGAATGAGAGAAACTCTGTAGTTGCATACAGCACGATATATTGAGACAAACTCTATAGTTGTGCGTGGCACGATAGAATGAGAGAAACTCCATAGTTGTGAGTGGCACGATAGAATGAGAGAAACTCCATACTTGTGTATAGCACGAAAGAATGAGAGAAACTCTATAGTTGGGCAGGGCACGATAGCAAGAGAGGAACTCTATAGTTGTGCTTGGCCCGATAGACTGAGAGAAACTCAATAGTTGTGCATGGAACGAAAGAATCAGAGAAACTCTATAGTTGTGCGTGGCATGATAGAACGAGGGAAAATCTATAACAGTGCATGGCACGAAAGAACGAGAGAAACTCTATAGTTGTGCATGCTACGAAAGAAATACAGAAACTCTATATTGTGCGTGGCATGACGGAATGAGAGAAACTCTATAGTTGTTTTGGCACGAAAGAAGGGGGGAAACTCAATAGTTGTGCGTGACAAGAAAGAATGAGAGAAACTCTATAGTTGTTCGTGGCACGATAGAATGAGAGAAACGCTATATTTATGTGTGGCACGATAGAACGGCGTACACTCCATAGTTGTGCGTCGTACGAAAGAATGAGAGAAACTGTATAGTTGCGTACAGCACGATATATTGAGAGAAACTCTATAGTTTTGCGTTACACGAAAGAGTGGGAGAAACTCTATAGTTGCGTGTACCGCGATAGAGTGAGAGAAACTCTATAGTTGTGAGCGGCACGATAGACAGACAGAAACTGTATAGTTGTGTGTGGCACGATAGAATGAGAGAAACTGTATAGTTATGTATAGCACGAAAGAATGAGAGAAACTCTATAGTTGGGCGGGGCACGAAAGCATGAGAGGAACTCTGTAGTTGTGCTTGGCCCGAAAGAATGAGAGAAACTCTATAGTTGTGCGTGGCGCGAAAGCATGAAACTCTATAGTTGTGTGTGGTGCGAAAGAATTTATGAAACTCCATAGTTGTACGTGGCACAATAGGAGAAAAACTCTAGAGTTGTGCTTGGCACGAAAGAATGAGAGAAACTCAATAGTTGTGTTGGTACGAAAGAATGGAGGAAACGCCATAGTTGTTCGGGGAAAGAATGAGACGAACTCTATATTTGTGCTTGGTATGAAAGATTGACAGAAACTCTATAGTTGTGCAGTGTACGAAAGAGAGAGAAGCTCTATAGTTGTGCAAGGGACGAAAGAATGAGAGAAACTCCATAGTTGCGAATAGCACGATAGAGTGAGAGAAACTCCATATTTGTGCATGGAACAAAAAATGAGCCAAACTCTATGGTTGTGCTCGGCAAGAATGAGAGACACTCTACAGTTGCGTGTAGCACGATAGAATGAGAGAAACTCTATATATGTGCGTGACACGAAAGAATGAGAGAAAGTATATTTGTGCGTGGCATGATAGAACGAGGGAAAGTCTATACTTGTGCGTGGCACAAAAGAACGAGAGAAACTCTATAGTTGTGCATGCTACGAAAAAAATAGAGAAACTCTACAGTTGTGTGTGGCATGAAGGAATGAGAGAAAGTCTGTAGTTGTGCTTGGCACGAAAGAATAAGAGAAACACTACAGTTGCGAGCGCCACGATAGAATGAGTGAAACTCTATATTTGTGCGTGGCACAAAAGAATGAGGGAATCTCTATAGTTGCCTGTAGCACGATAGAATCAGAGAAAGTCTATAGTTGCGTGTGCCAAGATAGAATGAGAGAAACTCTATAGTTTTGTGTGGCACGAAAGAATGAGGCAATCTCTATAGTTGCCTGTAGCACGATAGAATCAGAGAAAATCTATAGTTTTGTTGGCGCGAAAGATTGAGAGAAGCACTATAGTTGTACAAGGGGCGAAAGAATGAGAGAAACTCTACAGTTGCGTGTAGCACCATAGAATGAGAGAAAGTCTATAGTTGTGCGTGGCACGAAAGAATGAGAGAAACTCTATAGTTGTGCGTGGCATGATAAAACGAGGGAAAATCTATACTTGTGCGTGGCACAAAATAACGAGAGAAACTCTATAGTTGTGCATGCTACGAAAGAAATACAGAAACTCTATATTGTGCGTGGTTTGACGGAATGAGAGAAACACTATAGTTGTGTTGGTACGAAAGAATGGGGGAAACACCATAGTTGCGCGTGACAAGAAAGAATGAGAGAAACTCTGTAGTTGTGTGTGGCACGATAGAATGGCATACACTCCATATTTGTGCGTCTTACGAAAGAATGAGCGAAACTATATAGTTGCGTACAGCACGATATAATGAGCGAAACTTTATAGCTGTGCATTACACGAAAATATGGGAGAAACTCTATAGTTACGTGTACCACAATAGAGTGAGACAAACTCTATAGTTGTGTGTGGCACGATAGAATTAGAGAAACTCTATAGTTGTGTATAGCACGAAAGAATCAGAGAAACTCTATAGTTGAGCGAGGCACGGAAGCATGAGAGGAACTCTGTAGTTGTGCTTGGCACGATAGAATGAGAGAAACTCTATAGTTGCCTGTGCCACGATAGAATGAGAGACTCTATAGTTGTGTTGGCACGAAAGAATGGGGAAACGCCATAGTTGTTCGTGGCAAGAAAGAATGAGACGAACTCTATATTTATGCTTGGCAGGAAAGATTGAGAGAAACTCTATAGTTGTGCAGTGCACGAAGGATTGAAAGAAGCTCTATAGTTGTACAAGGGGCTAAAGAATGAGAGAAACTCCATATTTGCGTGTAGCACGACAGAGTGAGAGAAACACCATATTTGTGCGTGGAACAAAAAATGAGACAAACTCTATAGTTGTGCTCGGCATGAAGGAATGAGAGAAAATCTATAGTTGCGTTGGCACGAAAGAATGGGGGAAGCTCCATAGTTGTGCGTGACAAGAAAGAATGAGAGAAACTCTATAGTTGTGTATAGCACGAAAGAATGTAAGAAACTCTATAATTGGGCGGGGCACGAAAGCATGAGAGGAACTCTATAGTTGTGCTTGGCACCATAGAATGAGAGACACTCTGTAGTTGTGTGTCGTACGAAAGAAAGAAAGAAACTCTATAGTTGCGTGTAGCACGATAGAATGAGACAAACTCTATAGTTGTGCGTAGTACGATAGAATGGGGGAAACCCCATTGTTATGCGTGGCACGAAAGAATAAGAGAAACACTTAATTGTTCGTGGCACGAAGGAATGAGACGAACTGTATTGTTGCGTGTGGTACGAAAGAATGAGAGAAACTCGGTAGTTGCGTGTGTCACGATAGAATGAGAGAAATTGTATAGTTGTGCATGGCACGAAACCATTAGAGAAACTCTATAGTTGCGCATGGAACGAAAAAATGAGAGAAACTGTATAGTTGTGCGTGGCATGTATGATTAAGAGAAACTCTTTAGTTGTGCATTGCATGAAAGAATGTGAGAACCTCTATAGTTGTACGTGGCAGGGAAGAATGAGGGAAACTCTATAGCAGTGCTTGGCACGAAAAAATCAGAGAAACTCTAAAATTGTGCGTGGCACAAAAGAATGAGAAACTCTATAGTTGCGTACAGTACGATACAATGAGAGGAACTCTATAGTTGTGCGTTACACGAAAGAATGGGAGAAACTCTATAGTTGCGTGTGCAGCCATAGATTGAGACAAACTCTATAGTTGTGCTTGGCACGATAGAATGAGAGAAACTCTATTGTTGTGCGTGGCACGAAAAAATGAAACCCTACAGTTGTGCATGCTACGAAAGAAATAGAGGAACACTATATTTGTGCGTGGCATCAAGGAATGAGAGAAACTGTGGTTGTGTTGGCACAAAAGAATGGGGGAAACTACGTACTTGTGCGTCACAAGAAAGAATGAGAGAAACTCTATAGTAGCGTGTCGCACGATAGAATGAGAGAAACACTATAGTTGTGCGTGGCACGATACAATGGCGTATGCTCCATAATTGTGCGTCCTACGAAAGAATGAGAGAAACTCTATAGTAGCGTATAGCGCGATATATTGAGAGAAACTTTATAGTTGTGCGTTACACGAAAGAATGGGAGAAACTCTACAGTTGCGTGTACCACGATACAGTGAGACAAACTCTATAGTTGTAAGCGGCACGATAGAAAGACAGAAACTCTATAGTTGTGTGTGGCACGATAGAATGAGAGAAACTCAATAGATGGGTATAGCACGAAAGAATGAGAGAAACTCTATAGTTGGGCGGGGCACGAAAGCATGGGAGGAACTCTATAGTTGCGCTTGGCACGATAGAATGAGAGAAACTCTATAGTTGTGCGTGGCGCGAAAGCATGAAACTCTATAGTTGTGTGTGGTACGAAAGAATGAATGAAACTCAATAGTTGTACGTGGCACGAAAGAAGGAGAGAAACTCTAGAGTTGTGCTTGGCACGAAAGAATGAGAGAAACTCTACAGGTGCGAGTGCCACGATAGAATGAATGAAACTCTATAGTTGTGCGTGGCACATAAGAATGTGGGAATCTCCATAGTTGCCTGTAGCACGATAGAATCACAGAAACTGTATAGTTGCGTGTGCCAAGATAGAATGAGAGAAACTCTATAGTTGTGTGTGGCACGAAAGAATGAGGCAATCTCTATAGTTGCTTGTAGCACGATAGAATCAGAGAAACTTTATAGTTGTGGTGGCGCGAAAGAGTGAGAGAATCTCATTAGTTGTACAAGGGGCGAAAGAATGAGAGAAACTCTACAGTTGCGTGTAGCACGATAGAATGAGAGAAACTCTATAGTTGTGCGTGGCACAAAAGAACGAGAGAAACTCTATTGTTGTGCATGCTCCGAAAGAAATAGAGAAACTCTATAGTTGTGCATGGCAGGAAGGAATGAAAGAAACTCTATATTTGTGTTGGCACGAAAGAATGGGGGAAACTCCATAGTTGTGCATGACAAGAAAGAATGAGCGAAACGCTATAGTTGTGCGTGGCACGATAGAAAGGCGTACACTCCATAGTTGTGCGTCGTACGAAAGAATGAGAGAAACTCTGTAGTTGCTTACAGCACGATATATTGAGAGAAACTCTATAGTTTTGCGTTACACGAAAGAGTGGGAGAAACTCTATAGTTGCGTGTACCGCGATAGAGCGAGACAAACTCTATAGTTGTGCGTGGCACGATAGAATGAGAGAAACTCTATAGTTGTGAGTGGCACGATAAATTGAGAGAAACTCCATAGTTGTGTATAGCACGAAAGAATGAGAGAAACTCTATAGTTGGGCAGGGCACGAAAACATGAGAGGAACTCTACAGTTGTGCTTGGCACGATAGACTGAGAGAAACTCTATAGTTGTGCGTGGCGCGAAAGCATGAAACTCTATAGTTGTGTGTGGTGCGAAAGAATGAATGAAAATCTATAGTTGTACGTAGCACGATAGAACGATAGAAACTCTAGAGTTGTGCTTGGCACGAAAGAATGAGGGAATCTCTACAGTTGCCTGTAGCACGATAGAATCAGAGAAACTCTATAGTTGTGTTGGCACGAAAAAATGGAGGAAACGCCATAGTTGTTCGGGGAAAGAATGAGACGAACTGTATATGCTTGGTATGAAAGATTGACAGAAACTCTATAGTTGCGCAGTGTACGAAGGAGTGAGAGAAGCTCTATAGTTGTGCAAGGGACGAAAGAATGAGAGAAACTCCATAGTTGCGTATAGCACGATAGAGTGAGAGAAACTCCATATTTGTGCATGGAACAAAAAATGAGCCAAACTCTAGAGTTGTGCTCGGCAAGAATGAGAGACACTCTACAGTTGCGTGTAGCACGATAGAATAAGAGAAACTCTATAGTTGTGCGTGACACGAAAGAATGAGAAAAACTATAGTTGCGCGTGGCAGGATAGAACGAGGGAAGGTCTATACTTGTGCGTGGCACAAAAGAACGAGGGAAACTCTATAGTTGTGCATGCTACGAAAGAAATAGAGAAACTCTATAGTTGTGTGTGGCATGAAGGAATGAGAGAAAGTCTGTAGTTGTGCTTGGCACGAAAGAATGAGAGAAACTCTACAGTTGCGAGTGCCACGATAGAATGAGTGAAACTCTATAGTTGTGCATGGCACAAAAGAATGAGAGAATCTCTATAGTTGCCTGTAGCACGATAGAATCAGAGAGACTCTATAGTTGCGTGTGCCAAGAGAGAATGAGAGAAACTCTATAGTTGTGTGTGGCTCGAAAGAATCAGGCAATCTCTACAGTTGCCTGTAGCACGATAGAATCAGAGAAACTCTATAGTTGTGTTGGCGCGAAAGAGTGAGAGAAGCACTATAGTTGTACAAGGGGCGAAAGAATGAGAGAAACTCTATAGTTGTGCGTGGCACGAAAGAATGAGAGAAACTCTATCGTTGTGCGTGGCATGATAGAGCGAGGGAAAATCTATACTTGTGTATGGCGCAAAAGAACGAGAGAAACTCTATAGTTGTGCATGCTCCGAAAGAAATAGAGAAACTCTATATTTGTGCATGCCAGGAAGGAATGAGAGAAACTCTATATTTGTGTTGGCACGAAAGAATGGGGGAAACTCCATAGTTGTGCGTGACAAGAAAGAATGAGCGAAACGCTATAGTTGTGCGTGGCACGATAGAATGGCGTACACTCCATAGTTGTGCGTCGTACGAAAGAATGAAAGAAACTCTGTAGTTCTGTACAGCACGATATATTGAGAGAAACTCTATAGTTTTGCGTTACACGAAAGAGTGGGAGAAACTCTATAGTTGTGTGTACCGCGATAGAGTGAGACAAACTCTATAGTTGTGAGCGGCACGATAGACAGACAGAAACTCTATAGTTGTGTGTGGCACGATAGAATGAGAGAAACTGTATAGTTATGTATAGCACGAAAGAATGAGAGATACTCTATAGTTGGGCGGGGCACGAAAGCATGAGAGGAACTCTGTAGTTGTGCTTGGCCCGATAGAATGAGAGAAACTCTATAGTTGTGCGTGGCACGAAAGCATGAAACTCTATAGTTGTGTGTGGTGCGAAAGAATTTATGAAACTCCATAGTTGTGCGTGGCACAAAAGAATGAGGGAATCTCTATAGTTGCATGTAGCACGATAGAATCAGAGAAAGTCTATAGTTGCGTGTGCCAAGATAGAATGAGAGAAACTCTGTAGTTTTGTGTGGCACGAAAGAATGAGGCAATCTCTATAGTTGCCTGTAGCACGATAGAATCAGAGAAACTGTATAGTTTTGTTGGCGCGAAAGATTGAGAGAAGCACTATAGTTGTACAAGGGGCGAAAGAATGAGAGAAACTCTACAGTTGCGTGTAGCACGATAGAATGAGAGAAAGTCTATAGTTGTGCGTGGCACGAAAGAATGAGAGAAACTCTGTAGTTGTGCGTGGCACAAAAGAACGAGAGAAACTCTATAGTTGTGCATGCTCCGAAAGAAATAGGGAAACTCTATAGTTGTGCATGGCAGGAAGGAATGAGAGAAACTCTATATTTGTGTTGGCACGAAAGAATGGGGGAAACTCCATAGTTGTGCGTGACAAGAAAGAATGAGCGAAACGCTATAGTTGTGCGTGGCACGATAGAAAGGCGTACACTCCATCGTTGTGCGTCGTACGAAAGAATGAGAGAAACTCTGTAGTTGCATACAGCACGATATATTGAGACAAACTCTATAGTTGTGCGTGGCACGATAGAATGAGAGAAACTCCATAGTTGTGAGTGGCACGATAGAATGAGAGAAACTCCATACTTGTGTATAGCACGAAAGAATGAGAGAAACTCTATAGTTGGGCAGGGCACGATAGCAAGAGAGGAACTCTATAGTTGTGCTTGGCCCGATAGACTGAGAGAAACTCAATAGTTGTGCATGGAACGAAAGAATCAGAGAAACTCTATAGTTGTGCGTGGCATGATAGAACGAGGGAAAATCTATAATAGTGCATGGCACGAAAGAACGAGAGAAACTCTATAGTTGTGCATGCTACGAAAGAAATACAGAAACTCTATATTGTGCGTGGCATGACGGAATGAGAGAAACTCTATAGTTGTTTTGGCACGAAAGAAGGGGGGAAACTCAATAGTTGTGCGTGACAAGAAAGAATGAGAGAAACTCTATAGTTGTTCGTGGCACGATAGAATGAGAGAAACGCTATATTTATGTGTGGCACGATAGAACGGCGTACACTCCATAGTTGTGCGTCGTACGAAAGAATGAGAGAAACTGTATAGTTGCGTACAGCACGATATATTGAGAGAAACTCTATAGTTTTGCGTTACACGAAAGAGTGGGAGAAACTCTATAGTTGCGTGTACCGCGATAGAGTGAGAGAAACTCTATAGTTGTGAGCGGCACGATAGACAGACAGAAACTGTATAGTTGTGTGTGGCACGATAGAATGAGAGAAACTGTATAGTTATGTATAGCACGAAAGAATGAGAGAAACTCTATAGTTGGGCGGGGCACGAAAGCATGAGAGGAACTCTGTAGTTGTGCTTGGCCCGAAAGAATGAGAGAAACTCTATAGTTGTGCGTGGCGCGAAAGCATGAAACTCTATAGTTGTGTGTGGTGCGAAAGAATTTATGAAACTCCATAGTTGTACGTGGCACAATAGGAGAAAAACTCTAGAGTTGTGCTTGGCACGAAAGAATGAGAGAAACTCAATAGTTGTGTTGGTACGAAAGAATGGAGGAAACGCCATAGTTGTTCGGGGAAAGAATGAGACGAACTCTATATTTGTGCTTGGTATGAAAGATTGACAGAAACTCTATAGTTGTGGAGTGTACGAAAGAGTGAGAGAAGCTCTATAGTTGTGCAAGGGACGAAAGAATGAGAGAAACTCCATAGTTGCGAATAGCACGATAGAGTGAGAGAAACTCCATATTTGTGCATGGAACAAAAAATGAGCCAAACTCTATGGTTGTGCTCGGCAAGAATGAGAGACACTCTACAGTTGCGTGTAGCACGATAGAATGAGAGAAACTCTATATATGTGCGTGACACGAAAGAATGAGAGAAAGTATATTTGTGCGTGGCATGATAGAACGAGGGAAAGTCTATACTTGTGCGTGGCACAAAAGAACGAGAGACACTCTATAGTTGTGCATGCTACGAAAAAAATAGAGAAACTCTACAGTTGTGTGTGGCATGAAGGAATGAGAGAAAGTCTGTAGTTGTGCTTGGCACGAAAGAATAAGAGAAACACTACAGTTGCGAGCGCCACGATAGAATGAGTGAAACTCTATATTTGTGCGTGGCACAAAAGAATGAGGGAATCTCTATAGTTGCCTGTAGCACGATAGAATCAGAGAAAGTCTATAGTTGCGTGTGCCAAGATAGAATGAGAGAAACTCTATAGTTTTGTGTGGCACGAAAGAATGAGGCAATCTCTATAGTTGCCTGTAGCACGATAGAATCAGAGAAAATCTATAGTTTTGTTGGCGCGAAAGATTGAGAGAAGCACTATAGTTGTACAAGGGGCGAAAGAATGAGAGAAACTCTACAGTTGCGTGTAGCACCATAGAATGAGAGAAAGTCTATAGTTGTGCGTGGCACGAAAGAATGAGAGAAACTCTATAGTTGTGCGTGGCATGATAAAACGAGGGAAAATCTATACTTGTGCGTGGCACAAAATAACGAGAGAAACTCTATAGTTGTGCATGCTACGAAAGAAATACAGAAACTCTATATTGTGCGTGGTTTGACGGAATGAGAGAAACACTATAGTTGTGTTGGT
Organism: Dermacentor variabilis; assembly: GCF_050947875.1. NCBI lineage: Eukaryota > Metazoa > Arthropoda > Arachnida > Ixodida > Ixodidae > Dermacentor > Dermacentor variabilis. The sequence continues at coordinate 30,264,661 of NC_134576.1, read as the reverse complement.
ACGAAAGAATGGGGGAAACACCATAGTTGCGCGTGACAAGAAAGAATGAGAGAAACTCTGTAGTTGTGTGTGGCACGATAGAATGGCATACACTCCATATTTGTGCGTCTTACGAAAGAATGAGCGAAACTATATAGTTGCGTACAGCACGATATAATGAGCGAAACTTTATAGCTGTGCATTACACGAAAATATGGGAGAAACTCTATAGTTACGTGTACCACAATAGAGTGAGACAAACTCTATAGTTGTGTGTGGCACGATAGAATTAGAGAAACTCTATAGTTGTGTATAGCACGAAAGAATCAGAGAAACTCTATAGTTGAGCGAGGCACGGAAGCATGAGAGGAACTCTGTAGTTGTGCTTGGCACGATAGAATGAGAGAAACTCTATAGTTGCCTGTGCCACGATAGAATGAGAGACTCTATAGTTGTGTTGGCACGAAAGAATGGGGAAACGCCATAGTTGTTCGTGGCAAGAAAGAATGAGACGAACTCTATATTTATGCTTGGCAGGAAAGATTGAGAGAAACTCTATAGTTGTGCAGTGCACGAAGGATTGAAAGAAGCTCTATAGTTGTACAAGGGGCTAAAGAATGAGAGAAACTCCATATTTGCGTGTAGCACGACAGAGTGAGAGAAACTCCATATTTGTGCGTGGAACAAAAAATGAGACAAACTCTATAGTTGTGCTCGGCATGAAGGAATGAGAGAAAATCTATAGTTGCGTTGGCACGAAAGAATGGGGGAAGCTCCATAGTTGTGCGTGACAAGAAAGAATGAGAGAAACTCTATAGTTGTGTATAGCACGAAAGAATGTAAGAAACTCTATAATTGGGCGGGGCACGAAAGCATGAGAGGAACTCTATAGTTGTGCTTGGCACCATAGAATGAGAGACACTCTGTAGTTGTGTGTCGTACGAAAGAAAGAAAGAAACTCTATAGTTGCGTGTAGCACGATAGAATGAGACAAACTCTATAGTTGTGCGTAGCACGATAGAATGGGGGAAACCCCATTGTTATGCGTGGCACGAAAGAATAAGAGAAACTCTTAATTGTTCGTGGCAGGAAGGAATGAGACGAACTGTATTGTTGCGTGTGGTACGAAAGAATGAGAGAAACTCGGTAGTTGCGTGTGTCACGATAGAATGAGAGAAATTGTATAGTTGTGCATGGCACGAAAGCATTAGAGAAACTCTATAGTTGCGCATGGAACGAAAAAATGAGAGAAACTGTATAGTTGTGCGTGGCATGTATGATTAAGAGAAACTCTTTAGTTGTGCATTGCATGAAAGAATGTGAGAACCTCTATAGTTGTACGTGGCAGGGAAGAATGAGGGAAACTCTATAGCAGTGCTTGGCACGAAAAAATCAGAGAAACTCTAAAATTGTGCGTGGCACAAAAGAATGAGAAACTCTATAGTTGCGTACAGTACGATACAATGAGAGGAACTCTATAGTTGTGCGTTACACGAAAGAATGGGAGAAACTCTATAGTTGCGTGTGCAGCCATAGATTGAGACAAACTCTATAGTTGTGCTTGGCACGATAGAATGAGAGAAACTCTATTGTTGTGCGTGGCACGAAAATATGAAACTCTACAGTTGTGCATGCTACGAAAGAAATAGAGGAACACTATATTTGTGCGTGGCATCAAGGAATGAGAGAAACTGTAGTTGTGTTGGCACAAAAGAATGGGGGAAACTACGTACTTGTGCGTCAGAAGAAAGAATGAGAGAAACTCTATAGTAGCGTGTCGCACGATAGAATGAGAGAAACACTATAGTTGTGCGTGGCACGATACAATGGCGTATGCTCCATAATTGTGCGTCCTACGAAAGAATGAGAGAAACTCTATAGTAGCGTATAGCGCGATATATTGAGAGAAACTTTATAGTTGTGCGTTACACGAAAGAATGGGAGAAACTCTACAGTTGCGTGTACCACGATACAGTGAGACAAACTCTATAGTTGTAAGCGGCACGATAGAAAGACAGAAACTCTATAGTTGTGTGTGGCACGATAGAATGAGAGAAACTCAATAGATGGGTATAGCACGAAAGAATGAGAGAAACTCTATAGTTGGGCGGGGCACGAAAGCATGGGAGGAACTCTATAGTTGCGCTTGGCACGATAGAATGAGAGAAACTCTATAGTTGTGCGTGGCGCGAAAGCATGAAACTCTATAGTTGTGTGTGGTACGAAAGAATGAATGAAACTCAATAGTTGTACGTGGCACGAAAGAAGGAGAGAAACTCTAGAGTTGTGCTTGGCACGAAAGAATGAGAGAAACTCTACAGGTGCGAGTGCCACGATAGAATGAATGAAACTCTATAGTTGTGCGTGGCACATAAGAATGTGGGAATCTCCATAGTTGCCTGTAGCACGATAGAATCACAGAAACTGTATAGTTGCGTGTGCCAATATAGAATGAGAGAAACTCTATAGTTGTGTGTGGCACGAAAGAATGAGGCAATCTCTATAGTTGCTTGTAGCACGATAGAATCAGAGAAACTTTATAGTTGTGGTGGCGCGAAAGAGTGAGAGAATCTCATTAGTTGTACAAGGGGCGAAAGAATGAGAGAAACTCTACAGTTGCGTGTAGCACGATAGAATGAGAGAAACTCTATAGTTGTGCGTGGCACAAAAGAACGAGAGAAACTCTATTGTTGTGCATGCTCCGAAAGAAATAGAGAAACTCTATAGTTGTGCATGGCAGGAAGGAATGAAAGAAACTCTATATTTGTGTTGGCACGAAAGAATGGGGGAAACTCCATAGTTGTGCATGACAAGAAAGAATGAGCGAAACGCTATAGTTGTGCGTGGCACGATAGAAAGGCGTACACTCCATAGTTGTGCGTCGTACGAAAGAATGAGAGAAACTCTGTAGTTGCTTACAGCACGATATATTGAGAGAAACTCTATAGTTTTGCGTTACACGAAAGAGTGGGAGAAACTCTATAGTTGCGTGTACCGCGATAGAGCGAGACAAACTCTATAGTTGTGCGTGGCACGATAGAATGAGAGAAACTCTATAGTTGTGAGTGGCACGATAGAATGAGAGAAACTCCATAGTTGTGTATAGCACGAAAGAATGAGAGAAACTCTATAGTTGGGCAGGGCACGAAAACATGAGAGGAACTCTACAGTTGTGCTTGGCACGATAGACTGAGAGAAACTCTATAGTTGTGCGTGGCGCGAAAGCATGAAACTCTATAGTTGTGTGTGGTGCGAAAGAATGAATGAAAATCTATAGTTGTACGTAGCACGATAGAACGATAGAAACTCTAGAGTTGTGCTTGGCACGAAAGAATGAGGGAATCTCTACAGTTGCCTGTAGCACGATAGAATCAGAGAAACTCTATAGTTGTGTTGGCACGAAAACATGGAGGAAACGCCATAGTTGTTCGGGGAAAGAATGAGACGAACTGTATATGCTTGGTATGAAAGATTGACAGAAACTCTATAGTTGCGCAGTGTACGAAGGAGTGAGAGAAGCTCTATAGTTGTGCAAGGGACGAAAGAATGAGAGAAACTCCATAGTTGCGTATAGCACGATAGAGTGAGAGAAACTGCATATTTGTGCATGGAACAAAAAATGAGACAAACTCTATAGTTGTGCTCGGTAGGAATGAGAGACACTCTACAGTTGCGTGTAGGACGATAGAATGAGAGAAACTCTATAGTTGTGCGTGACATGAAAGCATGAGAGAAACAATAGTTGTGTGTGGCATGATAGAACGAGGGAAGGTATATACTTGTGCGTGGCACAAAAGAACGAGAGAAACTCTATAGCTGTGCATGCTACGAAAGAAATAGAGAAACTCTATTGTTGTGTGTGGCATGAAGGAATGAGAGAAAGTCTGTAGTTGTGATTGGCGCGAAAGAATGAGAGAAACTCTACAGTTGCGAGTGCCACGACAGAATGCGTGAAACTCTATAGTTGTGCATGGCACAAAAGAATGAGAGAATCTCTATAGTTGTCTGTAGCACGATAGAATCAGAGAAACTCTATAGTTGCGTGTGCCAAGATAGAATGAGAGAAACTCTATAGTTGTGTGTGGCACGAAAGAATGAGGCAATCTCTATAGTTGCCTGTAGCACGATAGAATCAGACAAACTCTATAGTTGTGTTGGCGCGAAAGAGTGAGAGAAGCACTATAGTTGTACAAGGGGCGAAACAATGAGAGAAACTCTACAGTTGCGTGTAGCACGATAGAATGAGAGAAACTGTATAGTTGTGCGTGGTACGAAAGAATGAGAGAAACTCTATACTTGTGCGTGGCATGATAGAGCGAGGGAAAATATATACTTGTGCGTGGCACAAAAGAACGAGAGAAACTCTATAGTCGTGCATGCTCCGAAAGAAATAGAGAAGCTCTGTGGTTGTGCATGGCAGGAAGGAATGAGAGAAACTCCATAGTTGTGCGTGACAAGAAAGAATGAGCGAAACGCTATAGTTGTGTGTCGTACGAAAGAATGAGAGAAACTCGGTAGTTGCGTACAGCACGATATATTGAGAGAAACTCTATAGTTTTGCGTTACACGAAAGAGTGGGAGAAACTCTATAGTTGCGTGTACCACGATAGAGTGAGACAAACTCTATAGTTGTGAGCGGCATGATAGAAAGACAGAAACTCTATAGTTGTGTGTGACCCGATAGAATGAGAGAAACTGTATAGTTATGTATAGCACGAAAGAATGAGAGAAACTCTATAGTTGGGCGGGGCGCGAAAGCATGAGAGGAACTCTGTAGTTGTGCTTGGCACGATAGAATGAGAGAAACTCTATAGTTGTGCGTGGCGCGAAAGCATGAAACTCTATAGTTGTGTGTGGTGCGAAAGAATGAATGAAAATCTATAGTTGTACGTGGCACGATAGGAGGATAGAAACTCTAGAGTTGTGCTTGGCACGAAAGTATGAGGGAATCTCTACAGTTGCCTGTAGCACGATAGAATCAGAGAAACTCTATAGTTGTGTTGGCACGAAAGAATAAAGGAAACGCCATAGTTGTTCGGAGAAAGAATGAGACGAACTGTATATGCTTGGTATGAAAGATTGACAGAAACTCTATAGTTGCGCAGTGTACGAAAGAGTGAGAGAAGCTCTATAGTTGTGCAAGGGACGAAAGAATGAGAGAAACTCCATAGTTGCATATAGCACGATAGAGTGAGAGAAACTGCATATTTGTGCATGGAACAAAAAATGAGACAAACTCTATAGTTGTGCTCGGCAAAAATGAGAGACACTCTACAGTTGCGTGTAGGACGATAGAATGAGAGAAACTCTATAGTTGTGCGTGACACGAAAGCATGAGAGAAACTATAGTTTTGTGTGGCATGATAGAACGAGGGAAGGTCTATACTTGTGCGTGGCACAAAAGAACGAGAGAAACTCTATAGCTGCGCATGCTACGAAAGAAATAGAGAAACTCTATTGTTGTGTGTGGCATGAAGGAATGAGAGAAAGTCTGTAGTTGTGCTTGGCGCGAAAGAATGAGAGAAACTCTACAGTTGCGAGTGCCACGATAGAATGAGTGAAACTCTATAGTTGTGCATGGCACAAAAGAATGAGAGAATCTCTATAGTTACCTGTAGCACGATAGAATCAGAGAAACTCTATAGTTGCGTGTGCCAAGATAGAATGAGAGAAACTCTATAGTTGTACGTGGCACGAAAGAATGAGCGAAACTCTATACTTGTGCATGGCATGATAGAGCGAGGGAAAATCTGTACTTGTGCGTGGCACAAAAGAACAAGAGAAACTCTATAGTTGTGCATGCTCCGAAAGAAATAGAGAAACTCTGTAGTTGTGCATGGCAGGAAGGAAGGAGAGAAACTCCATAGTACTGCGTGACAAGAAAGGATGAGCGAAACGCTATAGTTGTGCGTCGTACGAAAGAATGAGAGAAACTCGGTAGTTGCGTACAGCACGATATATTGAGAGAAACTCTATAGTTTTGCGTTACAAGAAAGAGTGGGAGAAACTCTATAGTTGCGTGTACCGCAATAGGAGTGAGACAAACTCTATAGTTGTGAGTGGCACGATAGAAAGACAGAAACTCTATAGTTGTGTGTGACACGATAGAATGAGAGAAACTGTATAGTTATGTATAGCACGAAATAATGAGAGAAACTCTATAGTTGGGCGGGGCCTGAAAGCATGAGAGGAACTCTGTAGTTGTGCTTGGCACGATAGAATGCGAGAAACTCTATAGTTGGGCGGGGCACGAAAGCATGAGAGGAACTCTGTAGTTGTGCTTCGCCCGAAAGAATGAGAGAAACTCTATACTTGTGCGTGGCGCGAAAGCATGAAACTCTATAGTTGTGTGTGGTGCGAAAGAATTTATGAAACTCTATAGTTGTACGTGGCACGATAGAAGGAGAGAAACTCTAGAGTTGTGCTTGGCACGAAATAATGAGGGAATCTCTATAGTTGCCTGTAGCACGATAGAATCAGAGAAACTTTATAGTTGTGTTGGCACGAAAGAATGGAGGAAGCGCCATAGTTGTTCGGGGAAAGAATGAGACGAACTCTATATTGGTGCTTGGTATGAAAGATTGACAGAAACTCTATACGAAAGACATTGTAGGAAAGAGTGGGAGAAGCTCTATAGTTGTACAAGGGACGAAAGAATGAGAGAAACTCCATAGTTGCGTATAGCACGATAGAGTGAGAGAAACTCCATATTTGTGCATGGAACAAAAAATGAGACAAACTCTATAGTTGTGCTCGGCAAGAAACAATGACAGAAACTCTACAGTTGCGTGTAGCACGATAGAATGAAAGAAACCCTATAGTTGTACGTGGCACGAACGAATTAGAGAAACTTCATAGTTGTGCGTGGCATGATAGAACGAGGGAAGATCTACACTTGTGCGTGGCAAAAAAGAACGAGAAACTCTATAGTTGTGCATGCTACGAAAAAAAAATAGAGAAACTCTATAGTTGTGCGTGGCATGAAGGAATGAGAGAAACTCTATAGTTGTGTTGGCACGAAAGAATGGGGGGAAGCTCCATAGTTGTGCGTCACAAGAAAGAATGAGAGAAACTCTACCGTTGTTCGTGGCACGAAAGAATGAGAGAAAAGCTATAGTTGTATGTGGCACGATAGAATGGCGTACACTCCATAGTTGTGCGTCGTACGAAAGAATGAGAGAAACTTTATTGTTGCATACAGCACGATTTAATGAGAGAAACTCTATAGTTGTGCGTTACACGAATGAATGGAAGAAACTCTATAGTTGCGTGTAGCACGATAGAGTGAGACAAGCTCTATAGTTGTGCGTGGTACGATATAATGGGGGAAACTCTACAGTTGTGCATGCTACGAAAGAAATAGAGGAACTCTAAATTTGTGCGTGGCACGAAAGAAGGCGAGAAACTGTATAGTTGCGTGTGGCACGATAGAATCAGAGAAACTATAGTTGTGCATGGCACGAAAGCATTAGGGAAACTCTATAGTTTTGCCTGGCGCGAAAGCATTAAACTCAATAGTTGTCTGTGGTACAAAAGAATAAATGAAACTCTATAGTTGTACGTGGCACGAAAGGAGAGAAACTCTAGAGTTGTGCTTGGCACGAAAGAATGAGAGAAACTCTACAGTTGCGAGTGCCACGATAGAATGAGTGAAACTCTATAGTTGTGCGTGGCACAAAAGAATGAGGGAACCTCTATAGTTGCCCGTAGCACGATAGAATCACAGAATCTCTATAGTTGCGTGTGCCAAGATAGAATGAGAGAAACTCTATAGTTGTGTGTAGCCCGAAAGAATGAGGCAATCTCTATAGTTGCCTGTGGCACGATAGAATCAGAGAAACTCTATAGTTGTGTTGGCGCGAAAGAGTGAGAGAAGCACTATAGTTGTACAAGGGGCGAAAGAATGAGAGAAACTCTACAGTTACGTGTAGCACGATAGAATGAGAGAAACACTATAGTTGTGCGTGGCACGAAAGAATGAGAGAAACTCTATAGTTGTGCGTGGCATGATAGAGGGAGGGAAAATCTATACTTGTGTGTGGCACAAAAGAACGAGAGAAACTGTATAGTTGGGCAGGGCACGATAGCATGAGAGGAACTCTATAGTTGTGCTTGGCACGATAGACTGAGAGAAGCTCTATAGTTGTTCATGCAACGAAAGAATCAGAGAAACTCTATAGTTGTGCGTGGTATGATAGAAAGAGGGAAAATCTATACTTGTGCGTGGCACAAAAGAACGAGAGAAACTCTATAGTTGTGCATGCTACGAAAGAAATACAGAAACTCTATATTGTGCGTGGCATGACGGAATGAGAGAAACTCGATAGTTGTGTGTGGTGCGAAAGAATTTATGCAACTCTATAGTTGTGCATGCTACGAAAGAAATAGAGAAACTCTATAGTTGTGTGTGGCATGAAGGAATGAGAGAAAGTCTGTAGTTGTGCTTGGCACGAAAGAATGAGAGAAACTCTACAGTTGCGAGTGCCACAATAGAATGAGTGAAATTCTATAGTTGTGCATGGCACAAAAGAATGAGAGAATCTCTATAGTTGCCTGTAGCACGATAGAATCAGAGAGACTCTATAGTTGCGTGTGCCAAGAGAGAATGAGAGAAACTCTATAGTTGTGTGTGGCACGAAAGAATGAGGCAATCTCTAAAGTTGCCTGTAGCACGATAGAATCAGAGAAACTCTATAGTTGTGTTGGCGCGAAAGAGTGAGAGAAGCACTATAGTTGTACAAGGGGCGAAAGAATGAGAGAAACTCTATAGTTGCGTGTAGCACGATAGAATGATGGAAACTCTATAGTTGTGCGTGGCACGAAAGAATGAGAGAAACTCTATCGTTGTGCGTGGCATGATAGAGCGAGGGCAAATCTATACTTGTGTATGGCGCAAAAGAACGAGAGAAACTCTATAGTTGTGCATGCTCCGAAAGAAATAGAGAAACTCTATAGTTGTGCATGGCAGGAAGGAATGAGAGAAACTCTATATTTGTGTTGGCACGAAAGAATGGGGGAAACTCCATAGTTGTGCGTGACAAGAAAGAATGAGCGAAACGCTATAGTTGTGCGTGGCACGATAGAAAGGCGTACACTCCATAGTTGTGCGTCGTACGAAAGAATGAAACTCTGTAGTTCTGTACAGCACGATATATTGAGAGAAACTCTATAGTTTTGCGTTACACGAAAGAGTGGGAGAAACTCTATAGTTGTGTGTACCGCGATAGAGTGAGACAAACTCTATAGTTGTGAGCGGCACGATAGACAGACAGAAACTCTATAGTTGTGTGTGGCACGATAGAATGAGAGAAACTGTATAGTTATGTATAGCACGAAAGAATGAGAGAAACTCTATAGTTGGGCGGGGCACGAAAGCATGAGAGGAACTCTGTAGTTGTGCTTGGCCCGATAGAATGAGAGAAACTCTATAGTTGTGCGTGGCACGAAAGCATGAAACTCTATAGTTGTGTGTGGTGCGAAAGAATTTATGAAACTCCATAGTTGTACGTGGCACAATAGAAGGAGAGAAACTCTAGAGTTGTGCTTGGCACGAAAGAATGAGGGAATCTCTATAGTTGCCTGTAGCACGATAGAATGAGAGAAACTCTATAATTGTGTTGGCACGAAAGAATGGAGGAAACGCCATAGTTGTTCGGGGAAAGAATGAGACGAACTCTATAGTTGTGCTCGGCAAGAATGAGAGACACTCTACAGTTGCGTGTAGCACGATAGAATGAGAGAAACTCTATAGTTGTGCGTGACACGAAAGAATGAGAGAAAGTATATTTGTGCGTGGCATGATAGAACGAGGGAAAGTCTATACTTGTGCGTGGCACAAAAGAACGAGAGAAACTCTATAGTTGTGCATGCTACGAAAAAAATAGAGAAACTCTACAGTAGTGTGTGGCATGAAGGAATGAGAGAAAGTCTGTAGTTGTGCTTGGCACGAAAGAATAAGAGAAACACTACAGTTGCGAGCGCCACGATAGAATGAGTGAAACTCTATATTTGTGCGTGGCACAAAAGAATGAGGGAATCTCTATAGTTGCCTGTAGCACGATAGAATCAGAGAAAGTCTATAGTTGCGTGTGCCAAGATAGAATGAGAGACACTCTATAGTTTTGTGTGGCACGAAAGAATGAGGCAATCTCTATAGTTGCCTGTAGCACGATAGAATCAGAGAAAATCTATAGTTTTGTTGGCGCGAAAGATTGAGAGAAGCACTATAGTTGTACAAGGGGCGAAAGAATGAGAGAAACTCTACAGTTGCGTGTAGCACCATAGAATGAGAGAAAGTCTATAGTTGTGCGTGGCACGATAGAATGAGAGAAACTCTATAGTTGTGTGTGGTACGAAAGAATGAGGCAATCTCTATAGTTGCCTGTAGCACGAAAGAGTGAGAGAAACTCTATAGTTGGGCGGGGCACGAAAGCATGAGAGGAACTCTGTAGTTGTGCTTGGCCCGAAAGAATGAGAGAAACTCTATACTTGTGCGTGGCGCGAAAGCATGAAACTCTATAGTTGTGTGCGGTGCGAAAGAATTTATGCAACTCTATAGTTGTACGTGGCACGATAGAAGGAGAGAAACTCTAGAGTTGTGCTTGGCAAGAAAGAATGAGGGAATCTCTACAGTTGCCTGTAGCACGACAGAATCAGAGAAACTCTATAGTTGTTTTGGCACGAAAGAATGGAGGAAACACCATAGTTGTTTGGGGAAAGGATGAGACGAACTCTATATTTGTGCTTGGTATGAAAGATTGACAGAAACTCTATAGTTGTGCAGTGTACGAAAGAGTGAGAGAAGCTCTATAGTTTTGCAAGGGACGAAAGAATGAGAGAAACTCCATTGTTGCATATAGCACGATAGAGTGAGAGAAACTCCATATTTGTGCATGGAACAAAAAATGAGCCAAACTCTAGAGTTGTGCTCGGCAAGAATGAGAGACACTCTACAGTTGCGTGTAGCACGATAGAATAAGAGAAACTCTATAGTTGTGCGTGACACGAAAGAATGAGAAAAACTATAGTTGCGCATGGCAGGATAGAACGAGGGAAGGTCTATACTTGTGCGTGGCACAAAAGAACGAGGGAAACTCTATAGTTGTGCATGCTACGAAAGAAATAGAGAAACTCTATAGTTGTGTGTGGCATGAAGGAATGAGAGAAAGTCTGTAGTTGTGCTTGGCACGAAAGAATGAGAGAAACTCTACAGTTGCGAGTGCCACGATAGAATGAGTGAAACTCTATAGTTGTGCATGGCACAAAAGAATGAGAGAATCTCTATAGTTGCCTGTAGCACGATAGAATCAGAGAGACTCTATAGTTGCGTGTGCCAAGAGAGAATGAGAGAAACTCTATAGTTGTGTATGGCACGAAAGAATCAGGCAATCTCTACAGTTGCCTGTAGCACGATAGAATCAGAGAAACTCTATAGTTGTGTTGGCGCGAAAGAGTGAGAGAAGCACTATAGTTGTACAAGGGGCGAAAGAATGAGAGAAACTCTATAGTTGCGTGTAGCACGATAGAATGAGAGAAACTCTATAGTTGTGCGTGGCACGAAAGAATGAGAGAAACTCTATCGTTGTGCGTGGCATGATAGAGCGAGGGAAAATCTATACTTGTGTATGGCGCAAAAGAACGAGAGAAACTCTATAGTTGTGCATGCTCCGAAAGAAATAGGGAAACTCTATATTTGTGCATGGCAGGAAGGAATGAGAGAAACTCTATATTTGTGTTGGCACGAAAGAATGGGGGAAACTCCATAGTTGTGCGTGACAAGAAAGAATGAGCGAAACGCTATAGTTGTGCGTGGCACGATAGAAAGGCGTACACTCCATAGTTGTGCGTCGTACGAAAGAATGAAAGAAACTCTGTAGTTCTGTACAGCACGATATATTGAGAGAAACTCTATAGTTTTGCGTTACACGAAAGAGTGGGAGAAACTCTATAGTTGTGTGTACCGCGATAGAGTGAGACAAACTCTATAGTTGTGAGCGGCACGATAGACAGACAGAAACTCTATAGTTGTGTGTGGCACGATAGAATGAGAGAAACTGTATAGTTATGTATAGCACGAAAGAATGAGAGATACTCTATAGTTGGGCGGGGCACGAAAGCATGAGAGGAACTCTGTAGTTGTGCTTGGCCCGATAGAATGAGAGAAACTCTATAGTTGTGCGTGGCACGAAAGCATGAAACTCTATAGTTGTATGTGGTGCGAAAGAATTTATGAAACTCCATAGTTGTGCGTGGCACAAAAGAATGAGGGAATCTCTATAGTTGCATGTAGCACGATAGAATCAGAGAAAGTCTATAGTTGCGTGTGCCAAGATAGAATGAGAGAAACTCTGTAGTTTTGTGTGGCACGAAAGAATGAGGCAATCTCTATAGTTGCCTGTAGCACGATAGAATCAGAGAAACTGTATAGTTTTGTTGGCGCGAAAGATTGAGAGAAGCACTATAGTTGTACAAGGGGCGAAAGAATGACAGAAACTCTACAGTTGCGTGTAGCACGATAGAATGAGAGAAAGTCTATAGTTGTGCGTGGCACGAAAGAATGAGAGAAACTCTGTAGTTGTGCGTGGCACAAAAGAACGAGAGAAACTCTATAGTTGTGCATGCTCCGAAACAAATAGGGAAACTCTATAGTTGTGCATGGCAGGAAGGAATGAGAGAAACTCTATATTTGTGTTGGCACGAAAGAATGGGGGAAACTCCATAGTTGTGCGTGACAAGAAAGAATGAGCGAAACGCTATAGTTGTGCGTGGCACGATAGAAAGGCGTACACTCCATAGTTGTGCGTCGTACGAAAGAATGAGAGAAACTCTGTAGTTGCATACAGCACGATATATTGAGACAAACTCTATAGTTGTGCGTGGCACGATAGAATGAGAGAAACTCCATAGTTGTGAGTGGCACGATAGAATGAGAGAAACTCCATACTTGTGTATAGCACGAAAGAATGAGAGAAACTCTATAGTTGGGCAGGGCACGATAGCAAGAGAGGAACTCTATAGTTGTGCTTGGCCCGATAGACTGAGAGAAACTCAATAGTTGTGCATGGAACGAAAGAATCAGAGAAACTCTATAGTTGTGCGTGGCATGATAGAACGAGGGAAAATCTATAATAGTGCATGGCACGAAAGAACGAGAGAAACTCTATAGTTGTGCATGCTACGAAAGAAATACAGAAACTCTATATTGTGCGTGGCATGACGGAATGAGAGAAACTCTATAGTTGTTTTGGCACGAAAGAAGGGGGGAAACTCAATAGTTGTGCGTGACAAGAAAGAATGAGAGAAACTCTATAGTTGTTCGTGGCACGAAAGAATTAGAGAAACTCTATAGTTGCGTGTAGCACGATAGAATGAGAGAAACGCTATATTTATGTGTGGCACGATAGAACGGCGTACACTCCATAGTTGTGCGTCGTACGAAAGAATGAGAGAAACTGTATAGTTGCGTACAGCACGATATATTGAGAGAAACTCTATAGTTTTGCGTTACACGAAAGAGTGGGAGAAACTCTATAGTTGCGTGTACCGCGATAGAGTGAGAGAAACTCTATAGTTGTGAGCGGCACGATAGACAGACAGAAACTCTATAGTTGTGTGTGGCACGATAGAATGAGAGAAACTGTATAGTTATGTATAGCACGAAAGAATGAGAGAAACTCTATAGTTGGGCGGGGCACGAAAGCATGAGAGGAACTCTGTAGTTGTGCTTGGCCCGAAAGAATGAGAGAAACTCTATAGTTGTGCGTGGCGCGAAAGCATGAAACTCTATAGTTGTGTGTGGTGCGAAAGAATTTATGAAACTCCATAGTTGTACGTGGCACAATAGGAGAGAAACTCTAGAGTTGTGCTTGGCACGAAAGAATGAGAGAAACTCTATAGTTGTGTTGGTACGAAAGAATGGAGGAAACGCCATAGTTGTTCGGGGAAAGAATGAGACGAACTCTATATTTGTGCTTGGTATGAAAGATTGACAGAAACTCTATAGTTGTGCAGTGTACGAAAGAGTGAGAGAAGCTCTATAGTTGTGCAAGGGACGAAAGAATGAGAGAAACTCCATAGTTGCGAACAGCACGATAGAGTGAGAGAAACTCCATATTTGTGCATGGAACAAAAAATGAGCCAAACTCTATGGTTGTGCTCGGCAAGAATGAGAGACACTCTACAGTTGCGTGTAGCACGATAGAATGAGAGAAACTCTATATATGTGCGTGACACGAAAGAATGAGAGAAAGTATATTTGTGCGTGGCATGATAGAACGAGGGAAAGTCTATACTTGTGCGTGGCACAAAAGAACGAGAGAAACTCTATAGTTGTGCTTGCTACGAAAAAAAATAGAGAAACTCTACAGTTGTGTGTGGCATGAAGGAATGAGAGAAAGTCTGTAGTTGTGCTTGGCACGAAAGAATAAGAGAAACACTACAGTTGCGAGCGCCACGATAGAATGAGTGAAACTCTATATTTGTGCGTGGCACAAAAGAATGAGGGAATCTCAATAGTTGCCTGTAGCACGATAGAATCAGAGAAAGTCTATAGTTGCGTGTGCCAAGATAGAATGAGAGAAACTCTATAGTTTTGTGTGGCACGAAAGAATGAGGCAATCTCTATAGTTGCCTGTAGCACGATAGAATCAGAGAAAATCTATAGTTTTGTTGGCGCGAAAGATTGAGAGAAGCACTATAGTTGTACAAGGGGCGAAAGAATGAGAGAAACTCTACAGTTGCGTGTAGCACCATAGAATGAGAGAAAGTCTATAGTTGTGCGTGGCACGAAAGAATGAGAGAAACTCTATAGTTGTGTGTGGTACGAAAGAATGAGGCAATCTCTATAGTTGCCTGTAGCACGAAAGAGTGAGAGAAACTCTATAGTTGGGCGGGGCACGAAAGCATGAGAGGAACTCTGTAGTTGTGCTTGGCCCGAAAGAATGAGAGAAACTCTATACTTGTGCGTGGCGCGAAAGCATGAAACTCTATAGTTGTGTGTGGTGCGAAAGAATTTATGCAACTCTATAGTTGTACGTGGCACGATAGAAGGAGAGAAACTCTAGAGTTGTGCTTGGCAAGAAAGAATGAGGGAATCTCTACAGTTGCCTGTAGCACGACAGAATCAGAGAAACTCTATAGTTGTTTTGGCACGAAAGAATGGAGGAAACACCATAGTTGTTCGGGGAAAGGATGAGACGAACTCTATATTTGTGCTTGGTATGAAAGATTGACAGAAACTCTATAGTTGTGCAGTGTACGAAAGAGTGAGAGAAGCTCTATAGTTGTGCAAGGGACGAAAGAATGAGAGAAACTCCATACTTGCATATAGCACGATAGAGTGAGAGAAACTCCATATTTGTGCATGGAACAAAAAATGAGCCAAACTCTAGAGTTGTGCTCGGCAAGAATGAGAGACACTCTACAGTTGCGTGTAGCACGATAGAATAAGAGAAACTCTATAGTTGTGCGTGACACGAAAGAATGAGAAAAACTATAGTTGCGTGTGGCAGGATAGAACGAGGGAAGGTCTATACTTGTGCGTGGCACAAAAGAACGAGGGAAACTCTATAGTTGTGCATGCTACGAAAGAAATAGAGAAACTCTATGGTTGTGTGTGGCATGAAGGAATGTGAGAAAGTCTGTAGTTGTGCTTGGCACGAAAGAATGAGAGAAACTCTACAGTTGCGAGTGCCACGATAGAATGAGTGAAACTCTATAGTTGTGCATGGCACAAAAGAATGAGAGAATCTCTATAGTTGCCTGTAGCACGATAGAATCAGAGAGACTCTATAGTTGCGTGTGCCAAGAGAGAATGAGAGAAACTCTATAGTTGTGTGTGGCACGAAAGAATCAGGCAATCTCTACAGTTGCCTGTAGCACGATAGAATCAGAGAAACTCTATAGTTGTGTTGGCGCGAAAGAGTGAGAGAAGCACTATAGTTGTACAAGGGGCGAAAGAATGAGAGAAACTCTATAGTTGCGTGTAGCACGATAGAATGAGAGAAACTCTATAGTTGTGCGTGGCACGAAAGAATGAGAGAAACTCTATCGTTGTGCGTGGCGTGATAGAGCGAGGGAAAATCTATACTTGTGTATGGCGCAAAAGAACGAGAGAAACTCTATAGTTGTGCATGCTCCGAAAGAAATAGAGAAACTCTATATTTGTGCATGGCAGGAAGGAATGAGAGAAACTCTATATTTGTGTTGGCACGAAAGAATGGGGGAAACTCCATAGTTGTGCGTGACAAGAAAGAATGAGCGAAACGCTATAGTTGTGCGTGGCACGATAGAAAGGCGTACACTCCATAGTTGTGCGTCGTACGAAAGAATGAAAGAAACTCTGTAGTTCTGTACAGCACGATATATTGAGAGAAACTCTATAGTTTTGCGTTACACGAAAGAGTGGGAGAAACTCTATAGTTGTGTGTACCGCGATAGAGTGAGAGAAACTGTATAGTTATGTATAGCACGAAAGAATGAGAGATACTCTATAGTCGGGTGGGGCACGAAAGCATGAGAGGAACTCTGTAGTTGTGCTTGGCCCGATAGAATGAGAGAAACTCTATAGTTGTGCGTGGCACGAAAGCATGAAACTCTATAGTTGTGTGTGGTGCGAAAGAATTTATGAAACTCCATAGTTGTGCGTGGCACAAAAGAATGAGGGAATCTCTATAGTTGCATGTAGCACGATAGAATCAGAGAAAGTCTATAGTTGCGTGTGCCAAGATAGAATGAGAGAAACTCTGTAGTTTTGTGTGGCACGAAAGAATGAGGCAATCTCTATAGTTGCCTGTAGCACGATAGAATCAGAGAAACTGTATAGTTTCGTTGGCGCGAAAGATTGAGAGAAGCACTATAGTTGTACAAGGGGCGAAAGAATGAGAGAAACTCTACAGTTGCGTGTAGCACGATAGAATGAGAGAAAGTCTATAGTTGTGCGTGGCACGAAAGAATGAGAGAAACTCTGTAGTTGTGCGTGGCACAAAAGAACGAGAGAAACTCTATAGTTGTGCATGCTCCGAAAGAAATAGGGAAACTCTATAGTTGTGCATGGCAGGAAGGAATGAGAGAAACTCTATAATTGTGTTGGCACGAAAGAATGGGGGAAACTCCATAGTTGTGCGTGACAAGAAAGAATGAGCGAAACGCTATAGTTGTGCGTGGCACGATAGAAAGGCGTACACTCCATAGTTGTGCGTCGTACGAAAGAATGAGAGAAACTCTGTAGTTGCATACAGCACGATATATTGAGACAAACTCTATAGTTGTGCGTGGCACGATAGAATGAGAGAAACTCCATAGTTGTGAGTGGCACGATAGAATGAGAGAAACTCCATACTTGTGTATAGCACGAAAGAATGAGAGAAACTCTATAGTTGGGCAGGGCACGATAGCAAGAGAAAAACTCTATAGTTGTGCTTGGCCCGATAGACTGAGAGAAACTCAATAGTTGTGCATGGAACGAAAGAATCAGAGAAACTCTATAGTTGTGCGTGGCATGATAGAACGAGGGAAAATCTATAATAGTGCATGGCACGAAAGAACGAGAGAAACTCTATAGTTGTGCATGCTACGAAAGAAATACAGAAACTCTATATTGTGCGTGGCATGACGGAATGAGAGAAACTCTATAGTTGTTTTGGCACGAAAGAAGGGGGGAAACTCAATAGTTGTGCGTGACAAGAAAGAATGAGAGAAACTCTATAGTTGTTCGTGGCACGATAGAATGAGAGAAACGCTATATTTATGTGTGGCACGATAGAACGGCGTACACTCCATAGTTGTGCGTCGTACGAAAGAATGAGAGAAACTGTATAGTTGCGTACAGCACGATATATTGAGAGAAACTCTATAGTTTTGCGTTACACGAAAGAGTGGGAGAAACTCTATAGTTGCGTGTACCGCGATAGAGTGAGAGAAACTCTATAGTTGTGAGCGGCACGATAGACAGACAGAAACTGTATAGTTGTGTGTGGCACGATAGAATGAGAGAAACTGTATAGTTATGTATAGCACGAAAGAATGAGAGAAACTCTATAGTTGGGCGGGGCACGAAAGCATGAGAGGAACTCTGTAGTTGTGCTTGGCCCGAAAGAATGAGAGAAACTCTATAGTTGTGCGTGGCGCGAAAGCATGAAACTCTATAGTTGTGTGTGGTGCGAAAGAATTTATGAAACTCCATAGTTGTACGTGGCACAATAGGAGAAAAACTCTAGAGTTGTGCTTGGCACGAAAGAATGAGAGAAACTCAATAGTTGTGTTGGTACGAAAGAATGGAGGAAACGCCATAGTTGTTCGGGGAAAGAATGAGACGAACTCTATATTTGTGCTTGGTATGAAAGATTGACAGAAACTCTATAGTTGTGGAGTGTACGAAAGAGTGAGAGAAGCTCTATAGTTGTGCAAGGGACGAAAGAATGAGAGAAACTCCATAGTTGCGAATAGCACGATAGAGTGAGAGAAACTCCATATTTGTGCATGGAACAAAAAATGAGCCAAACTCTATGGTTGTGCTCGGCAAGAATGAGAGACACTCTACAGTTGCGTGTAGCACGATAGAATGAGAGAAACTCTATATATGTGCGTGACACGAAAGAATGAGAGAAAGTATATTTGTGCGTGGCATGATAGAACGAGGGAAAGTCTATACTTGTGCGTGGCACAAAAGAACGAGAGACACTCTATAGTTGTGCATGCTACGAAAAAAATAGAGAAACTCTACAGTTGTGTGTGGCATGAAGGAATGAGAGAAAGTCTGTAGTTGTGCTTGGCACGAAAGAATAAGAGAAACACTACAGTTGCGAGCGCCACGATAGAATGAGTGAAACTCTATATTTGTGCGTGGCACAAAAGAATGAGGGAATCTCTATAGTTGCCTGTAGCACGATAGAATCAGAGAAAGTCTATAGTTGCGTGTGCCAAGATAGAATGAGAGAAACTCTATAGTTTTGTGTGGCACGAAAGAATGAGGCAATCTCTATAGTTGCCTGTAGCACGATAGAATCAGAGAAAATCTATAGTTTTGTTGGCGCGAAAGATTGAGAGAAGCACTATAGTTGTACAAGGGGCGAAAGAATGAGAGAAACTCTACAGTTGCGTGTAGCACCATAGAATGAGAGAAAGTCTATAGTTGTGCGTGGCACGAAAGAATGAGAGAAACTCTATAGTTGTGCGTGGCATGATAAAACGAGGGAAAATCTATACTTGTGCGTGGCACAAAATAACGAGAGAAACTCTATAGTTGTGCATGCTACGAAAGAAATACAGAAACTCTATATTGTGCGTGGTTTGACGGAATGAGAGAAACACTATAGTTGTGTTGGTACGAAAGAATGGGGGAAACACCATAGTTGCGCGTGACAAGAAAGAATGAGAGAAACTCTGTAGTTGTGTGTGGCACGATAGAATGGCATACACTCCATATTTGTGCGTCTTACGAAAGAATGAGCGAAACTATATAGTTGCGTACAGCACGATATAATGAGCGAAACTTTATAGCTGTGCATTACACGAAAATATGGGAGAAACTCTATAGTTACGTGTACCACAATAGAGTGAGACAAACTCTATAGTTGTGTGTGGCACGATAGAATTAGAGAAACTCTATAGTTGTGTATAGCACGAAAGAATCAGAGAAACTCTATAGTTGAGCGAGGCACGGAAGCATGAGAGGAACTCTGTAGTTGTGCTTGGCACGATAGAATGAGAGAAACTCTATAGTT
Source organism: Dermacentor variabilis (assembly GCF_050947875.1). NCBI lineage: Eukaryota > Metazoa > Arthropoda > Arachnida > Ixodida > Ixodidae > Dermacentor > Dermacentor variabilis. Next base: position 30,244,961 of record NC_134576.1, on the reverse strand, counting down.
GCCTGTGCCACGATAGAATGAGAGACTCTATAGTTGTGTTGGCACGAAAGAATGGGGAAACGCCATAGTTGTTCGTGGCAAGAAAGAATGAGACGAACTCTATATTTATGCTTGGCAGGAAAGATTGAGAGAAACTCTATAGTTGTGCAGTGCACGAAGGATTGAAAGAAGCTCTATAGTTGTACAAGGGGCTAAAGAATGAGAGAAACTCCATATTTGCGTGTAGCACGACAGAGTGAGAGAAACTCCATATTTGTGCGTGGAACAAAAAATGAGACAAACTCTATAGTTGTGCTCGGCATGAAGGAATGAGAGAAAATCTATAGTTGCGTTGGCACGAAAGAATGGGGGAAGCTCCATAGTTGTGCGTGACAAGAAAGAATGAGAGAAACTCTATAGTTGTGTATAGCACGAAAGAATGTAAGAAACTCTATAATTGGGCGGGGCACGAAAGCATGAGAGGAACTCTATAGTTGTGCTTGGCACCATAGAATGAGAGACACTCTGTAGTTGTGTGTCGTACGAAAGAAAGAAAGAAACTCTATAGTTGCGTGTAGCACGATAGAATGAGACAAACTCTATAGTTGTGCGTAGCACGATAGAATGGGGGAAACCCCATTGTTATGCGTGGCACGAAAGAATAAGAGAAACTCTTAATTGTTCGTGGCAGGAAGGAATGAGACGAACTGTATTGTTGCGTGTGCTACGAAAGAATGAGAGAAACTCGGTAGTTGCGTGTGTCACGATAGAATGAGAGAAATTGTATAGTTGTGCATGGCACGAAAGCATTAGAGAAACTCTATAGTTGCGCATGGAACGAAAAAATGAGAGAAACTGTATAGTTGTGCGTGGCATGTATGATTAAGAGAAACTCTTTAGTTGTGCATTGCATGAAAGAATGTGAGAACCTCTATAGTTGTACGTGGCAGGGAAGAATGAGGGAAACTCTATAGCAGTGCTTGGCACGAAAAAATCAGAGAAACTCTAAAATTGTGCGTGGCACAAAAGAATGAGAAACTCTATAGTTGCGTACAGTACGATACAATGAGAGGAACTCTATAGTTGTGCGTTACACGAAAGAATGGGAGAAACTCTATAGTTGCGTGTGCAGCCATAGATTGAGACAAACTCTATAGTTGTGCTTGGCACGATAGAATGAGAGAAACTCTATTGTTGTGCGTGGCACGAAAATATGAAACTCTACAGTTGTGCATGCTACGAAAGAAATAGAGGAACACTATATTTGTGCGTGGCATCAAGGAATGAGAGAAACTGTAGTTGTGTTGGCACAAAAGAATGGGGGAAACTACGTACTTGTGCGTCAGAAGAAAGAATGAGAGAAACTCTATAGTAGCGTGTCGCACGATAGAATGAGAGAAACACTATAGTTGTGCGTGGCACGATACAATGGCGTATGCTCCATAATTGTGCGTCCTACGAAAGAATGAGAGAAACTCTATAGTAGCGTATAGCGCGATATATTGAGAGAAACTTTATAGTTGTGCGTTACACGAAAGAATGGGAGAAACTCTACAGTTGCGTGTACCACGATACAGTGAGACAAACTCTATAGTTGTAAGCGGCACGATAGAAAGACAGAAACTCTATAGTTGTGTGTGGCACGATAGAATGAGAGAAACTCAATAGATGGGTATAGCACGAAAGAATGAGAGAAACTCTATAGTTGGGCGGGGCACGAAAGCATGGGAGGAACTCTATAGTTGCGCTTGGCACGATAGAATGAGAGAAACTCTATAGTTGTGCGTGGCGCGAAAGCATGAAACTCTATAGTTGTGTGTGGTACGAAAGAATGAATGAAACTCAATAGTTGTACGTGGCACGAAAGAAGGAGAGAAACTCTAGAGTTGTGCTTGGCACGAAAGAATGAGAGAAACTCTACAGGTGCGAGTGCCACGATAGAATGAATGAAACTCTATAGTTGTGCGTGGCACATAAGAATGTGGGAATCTCCATAGTTGCCTGTAGCACGATAGAATCACAGAAACTGTATAGTTGCGTGTGCCAATATAGAATGAGAGAAACTCTATAGTTGTGTGTGGCACGAAAGAATGAGGCAATCTCTATAGTTGCTTGTAGCACGATAGAATCAGAGAAACTTTATAGTTGTGGTGGCGCGAAAGAGTGAGAGAATCTCATTAGTTGTACAAGGGGCGAAAGAATGAGAGAAACTCTACAGTTGCGTGTAGCACGATAGAATGAGAGAAACTCTATAGTTGTGCGTGGCACAAAAGAACGAGAGAAACTCTATTGTTGTGCATGCTCCGAAAGAAATAGAGAAACTCTATAGTTGTGCATGGCAGGAAGGAATGAAAGAAACTCTATATTTGTGTTGGCACGAAAGAATGGGGGAAACTCCATAGTTGTGCATGACAAGAAAGAATGAGCGAAACGCTATAGTTGTGCGTGGCACGATAGAAAGGCGTACACTCCATAGTTGTGCGTCGTACGAAAGAATGAGAGAAACTCTGTAGTTGCTTACAGCACGATATATTGAGAGAAACTCTATAGTTTTGCGTTACACGAAAGAGTGGGAGAAACTCTATAGTTGCGTGTACCGCGATAGAGCGAGACAAACTCTATAGTTGTGCGTGGCACGATAGAATGAGAGAAACTCTATAGTTGTGAGTGGCACGATAGAATGAGAGAAACTCCATAGTTGTGTATAGCACGAAAGAATGAGAGAAACTCTATAGTTGGGCAGGGCACGAAAACATGAGAGGAACTCTACAGTTGTGCTTGGCACGATAGACTGAGAGAAACTCTATAGTTGTGCGTGGCGCGAAAGCATGAAACTCTATAGTTGTGTGTGGTGCGAAAGAATGAATGAAAATCTATAGTTGTACGTAGCACGATAGAACGATAGAAACTCTAGAGTTGTGCTTGGCACGAAAGAATGAGGGAATCTCTACAGTTGCCTGTAGCACGATAGAATCAGAGAAACTCTATAGTTGTGTTGGCACGAAAACATGGAGGAAACGCCATAGTTGTTCGGGGAAAGAATGAGACGAACTGTATATGCTTGGTATGAAAGATTGACAGAAACTCTATAGTTGCGCAGTGTACGAAGGAGTGAGAGAAGCTCTATAGTTGTGCAAGGGACGAAAGAATGAGAGAAACTCCATAGTTGCGTATAGCACGATAGAGTGAGAGAAACTGCATATTTGTGCATGGAACAAAAAATGAGACAAACTCTATAGTTGTGCTCGGTAGGAATGAGAGACACTCTACAGTTGCGTGTAGGACGATAGAATGAGAGAAACTCTATAGTTGTGCGTGACATGAAAGCATGAGAGAAACAATAGTTGTGTGTGGCATGATAGAACGAGGGAAGGTATATACTTGTGCGTGGCACAAAAGAACGAGAGAAACTCTATAGCTGTGCATGCTACGAAAGAAATAGAGAAACTCTATTGTTGTGTGTGGCATGAAGGAATGAGAGAAAGTCTGTAGTTGTGATTGGCGCGAAAGAATGAGAGAAACTCTACAGTTGCGAGTGCCACGACAGAATGCGTGAAACTCTATAGTTGTGCATGGCACAAAAGAATGAGAGAATCTCTATAGTTGTCTGTAGCACGATAGAATCAGAGAAACTCTATAGTTGCGTGTGCCAAGATAGAATGAGAGAAACTCTATAGTTGTGTGTGGCACGAAAGAATGAGGCAATCTCTATAGTTGCCTGTAGCACGATAGAATCAGACAAACTCTATAGTTGTGTTGGCGCGAAAGAGTGAGAGAAGCACTATAGTTGTACAAGGGGCGAAACAATGAGAGAAACTCTACAGTTGCGTGTAGCACGATAGAATGAGAGAAACTCTATAGTTGTGCGTGGCACGAAAGAATGAGAGAAACTCTATACTTGTGCGTGGCATGATAGAGCGAGGGAAAATATATACTTGTGCGTGGCACAAAAGAACGAGAGAAACTCTATAGTTGTGCATGCTCCGAAAGAAATAGAGAAGCTCTGTGGTTGTGCATGGCAGGAAGGAATGAGAGAAACTCCATAGTTGTGCGTGACAAGAAAGAATGAGCGAAACGCTATAGTTGTGTGTCGTACGAAAGAATGAGAGAAACTCGGTAGTTGCGTACAGCACGATATATTGAGAGAAACTCTATAGTTTTGCGTTACACGAAAGAGTGGGAGAAACTCTATAGTTGCGTGTACCACGATAGAGTGAGACAAACTCTATAGTTGTGAGCGGCATGATAGAAAGACAGAAACTCTATAGTTGTGTGTGACCCGATAGAATGAGAGAAACTGTATAGTTATGTATAGCACGAAAGAATGAGAGAAACTCTATAGTTGGGCGGGGCGCGAAAGCATGAGAGGAACTCTGTAGTTGTGCTTGGCACGATAGAATGAGAGAAACTCTATAGTTGTGCGTGGCGCGAAAGCATGAAACTCTATAGTTGTGTGTGGTGCGAAAGAATGAATGAAAATCTATAGTTGTACGTGGCACGATAGGAGGATAGAAACTCTAGAGTTGTGCTTGGCACGAAAGTATGAGGGAATCTCTACAGTTGCCTGTAGCACGATAGAATCAGAGAAACTCTATAGTTGTGTTGGCACGAAAGAATAAAGGAAACGCCATAGTTGTTCGGAGAAAGAATGAGACGAACTGTATATGCTTGGTATGAAAGATTGACAGAAACTCTATAGTTGCGCAGTGTACGAAAGAGTGAGAGAAGCTCTATAGTTGTGCAAGGGACGAAAGAATGAGAGAAACTCCATAGTTGCATATAGCACGATAGAGTGAGAGAAACTGCATATTTGTGCATGGAACAAAAAATGAGACAAACTCTATAGTTGTGCTCGGCAAAAATGAGAGACACTCTACAGTTGCGTGTAGGACGATAGAATGAGAGAAACTCTATAGTTGTGCGTGACACGAAAGCATGAGAGAAACTATAGTTTTGTGTGGCATGATAGAACGAGGGAAGGTCTATACTTGTGCGTGGCACAAAAGAACGAGAGAAACTCTATAGCTGCGCATGCTACGAAAGAAATAGAGAAACTCTATTGTTGTGTGTGGCATGAAGGAATGAGAGAAAGTCTGTAGTTGTGCTTGGCGCGAAAGAATGAGAGAAACTCTACAGTTGCGAGTGCCACGATAGAATGAGTGAAACTCTATAGTTGTGCATGGCACAAAAGAATGAGAGAATCTCTATAGTTACCTGTAGCACGATAGAATCAGAGAAACTATATAGTTGCGTGTGCCAAGATAGAATGAGAGAAACTCTATAGTTGTACGTGGCACGAAAGAATGAGCGAAACTCTATACTTGTGCATGGCATGATAGAGCGAGGGAAAATCTGTACTTGTGCGTGGCACAAAAGAACAAGAGAAACTCTATAGTTGTGCATGCTCCGAAAGAAATAGAGAAACTCTGTAGTTGTGCATGGCAGGAAGGAAGGAGAGAAACTCCATAGTACTGCGTGACAAGAAAGAATGAGCGAAACGCTATAGTTGTGCGTCGTACGAAAGAATGAGAGAAACTCGGTAGTTGCGTACAGCACGATATATTGAGAGAAACTCTATAGTTTTGCGTTACAAGAAAGAGTGGGAGAAACTCTATAGTTGCGTGTACCGCAATAGGAGTGAGACAAACTCTATAGTTGTGAGTGGCACGATAGAAAGACAGAAACTCTATAGTTGTGTGTGACACGATAGAATGAGAGAAACTGTATAGTTATGTATAGCACGAAATAATGAGAGAAACTCTATAGTTGGGCGGGGCCTGAAAGCATGAGAGGAACTCTGTAGTTGTGCTTGGCACGATAGAATGCGAGAAACTCTATAGTTGTGCGTGGCGTGAAAGCATGAAACTCTATAGTTGTGTGTGGTGCGAAAGAATTTATGAAACTCTATAGTTGTACGTGGCACGATAGAAGGAGAGAAACTCTAGAGTTGTGCTTGGCACGAAATAATGAGGGAATCTCTATAGTTGCCTGTAGCACGATAGAATCAGAGAAACTTTATAGTTGTGTTGGCACGAAAGAATGGAGGAAGCGCCATAGTTGTTCGGGGAAAGAATGAGACGAACTCTATATTGGTGCTTGGTATGAAAGATTGACAGAAACTCTATACGAAAGACATTGTAGGAAAGAGTGGGAGAAGCTCTATAGTTGTACAAGGGACGAAAGAATGAGAGAAACTCCATAGTTGCGTATAGCACGATAGAGTGAGAGAAACTCCATATTTGTGCATGGAACAAAAAATGAGACAAACTCTACAGTTGTGCTCGGCAAGAAACAATGACAGAAACTCTACAGTTGCGTGTAGCACGATAGAATGAAAGAAACCCTATAGTTGTACGTGGCACGAACGAATTAGAGAAACTTCATAGTTGTGCGTGGCATGATAGAACGAGGGAAGATCTACACTTGTGCGTGGCAAAAAAGAACGAGAAACTCTATAGTTGTGCATGCTACGAAAAAAAAATAGAGAAACTCTATAGTTGTGCGTGGCATGAAGGAATGAGAGAAACTCTATAGTTGTGTTGGCACGAAAGAATGGGGGGAAGCTCCATAGTTGTGCGTCACAAGAAAGAATGAGAGAAACTCTACCGTTGTTCGTGGCACGAAAGAATGAGAGAAAAGCTATAGTTGTATGTGGCACGATAGAATGGCGTACACTCCATAGTTGTGCGTCGTACGAAAGAATGAGAGAAACTTTATTGTTGCATACAGCACGATTTAATGAGAGAAACTCTATAGTTGTGCGTTACACGAATGAATGGAAGAAACTCTATAGTTGCGTGTAGCACGATAGAGTGAGACAAGCTCTATAGTTGTGCGTGGTACGATATAATGGGGGAAACTCTACAGTTGTGCATGCTACGAAAGAAATAGAGGAACTCTAAATTTGTGCGTGGCACGAAAGAAGGCGAGAAACTGTATAGTTGCGTGTGGCACGATAGAATCAGAGAAACTATAGTTGTGCATGGCACGAAAGCATTAGGGAAACTCTATAGTTTTGCCTGGCGCGAAAGCATTAAACTCAATAGTTGTCTGTGGTACAAAAGAATAAATGAAACTCTATAGTTGTACGTGGCACGAAAGGAGAGAAACTCTAGAGTTGTGCTTGGCACGAAAGAATGAGAGAAACTCTACAGTTGCGAGTGCCACGATAGAATGAGTGAAACTCTATAGTTGTGCGTGGCACAAAAGAATGAGGGAACCTCTATAGTTGCCCGTAGCACGATAGAATCACAGAATCTCTATAGTTGCGTGTGCCAAGATAGAATGAGAGAAACTCTATAGTTGTGTGTAGCCCGAAAGAATGAGGCAATCTCTATAGTTGCCTGTGGCACGATAGAATCAGAGAAACTCTATAGTTGTGTTGGCGCGAAAGAGTGAGAGAAGCACTATAGTTGTACAAGGGGCGAAAGAATGAGAGAAACTCTACAGTTACGTGTAGCACGATAGAATGAGAGAAACACTATAGTTGTGCGTGGCACGAAAGAATGAGAGAAACTCTATAGTTGTGCGTGGCATGATAGAGGGAGGGAAAATCTATACTTGTGTGTGGCACAAAAGAACGAGAGAAACTGTATAGTTGGGCAGGGCACGATAGCATGAGAGGAACTCTATAGTTGTGCTTGGCACGATAGACTGAGAGAAGCTCTATAGTTGTTCATGCAACGAAAGAATCAGAGAAACTCTATAGTTGTGCGTGGTATGATAGAAAGAGGGAAAATCTATACTTGTGCGTGGCACAAAAGAACGAGAGAAACTCTATAGTTGTGCATGCTACGAAAGAAATACAGAAACTCTATATTGTGCGTGGCATGACGGAATGAGAGAAACTCGATAGTTGTGTGTGGTGCGAAAGAATTTATGCAACTCTATAGTTGTGCATGCTACGAAAGGAATAGAGAAACTCTATAGTTGTGTGTGGCATGAAGGAATGAGAGAAAGTCTGTAGTTGTGCTTGGCACGAAAGAATGAGAGAAACTCTACAGTTGCGAGTGCCACAATAGAATGAGTGAAATTCTATAGTTGTGCATGGCACAAAAGAATGAGAGAATCTCTATAGTTGCCTGTAGCACGATAGAATCAGAGAGACTCTATAGTTGCGTGTGCCAAGAGAGAATGAGAGAAACTCTATAGTTGTGTGTGGCACGAAAGAATGAGGCAATCTCTAAAGTTGCCTGTAGCACGATAGAATCAGAGAAACTCTATAGTTGTGTTGGCGCGAAAGAGTGAGAGAAGCACTATAGTTGTACAAGGGGCGAAAGAATGAGAGAAACTCTATAGTTGCGTGTAGCACGATAGAATGATGGAAACTCTATAGTTGTGCGTGGCACGAAAGAATGAGAGAAACTCTATCGTTGTGCGTGGCATGATAGAGCGAGGGCAAATCTATACTTGTGTATGGCGCAAAAGAACGAGAGAAACTCTATAGTTGTGCATGCTCCGAAAGAAATAGAGAAACTCTATAGTTGTGCATGGCAGGAAGGAATGAGAGAAACTCTATATTTGTGTTGGCACGAAAGAATGGGGGAAACTCCATAGTTGTGCGTGACAAGAAAGAATGAGCGAAACGCTATAGTTGTGCGTGGCACGATAGAAAGGCGTACACTCCATAGTTGTGCGTCGTACGAAAGAATGAAAGAAACTCTGTAGTTCTGTACAGCACGATATATTGAGAGAAACTCTATAGTTTTGCGTTACACGAAAGAGTGGGAGAAACTCTATAGTTGTGTGTACCGCGATAGAGTGAGACAAACTCTATAGTTGTGAGCGGCACGATAGACAGACAGAAACTCTATAGTTGTGTGTGGCACGATAGAATGAGAGAAACTGTATAGTTATGTATAGCACGAAAGAATGAGAGAAACTCTATAGTTGGGCGGGGCACGAAAGCATGAGAGGAACTCTGTAGTTGTGCTTGGCCCGATAGAATGAGAGAAACTCTATAGTTGTGCGTGGCACGAAAGCATGAAACTCTATAGTTGTGTGTGGTGCGAAAGAATTTATGAAACTCCATAGTTGTACGTGGCACAATAGAAGGAGAGAAACTCTAGAGTTGTGCTTGGCACGAAAGAATGAGGCAATCTCTATAGTTGCCTGTAGCACGATAGAATGAGAGAAACTCTATAATTGTGTTGGCACGAAAGAATGGAGGAAACGCCATAGTTGTTCGGGGAAAGAATGAGACGAACTCTATAGTTGTGCTCGGCAAGAATGAGAGACACTCTACAGTTGCGTGTAGCACGATAGAATGAGAGAAACTCTATAGTTGTGCGTGACACGAAAGAATGAGAGAAAGTATATTTGTGCGTGGCATGATAGAACGAGGGAAAGTCTATACTTGTGCGTGGCACAAAAGAACGAGAGAAACTCTATAGTTGTGCATGCTACGAAAAAAATAGAGAAACTCTACAGTAGTGTGTGGCATGAAGGAATGAGAGAAAGTCTGTAGTTGTGCTTGGCACGAAAGAATAAGAGAAACACTACAGTTGCGAGCGCCACGATAGAATGAGTGAAACTCTATATTTGTGCGTGGCACAAAAGAATGAGGGAATCTCTATAGTTGCCTGTAGCACGATAGAATCAGAGAAAGTCTATAGTTGCGTGTGCCAAGATAGAATGAGAGACACTCTATAGTTTTGTGTGGCACGAAAGAATGAGGCAATCTCTATAGTTGCCTGTAGCACGATAGAATCAGAGAAAATCTATAGTTTTGTTGGCGCGAAAGATTGAGAGAAGCACTATAGTTGTACAAGGGGCGAAAGAATGAGAGAAACTCTACAGTTGCGTGTAGCACCATAGAATGAGAGAAAGTCTATAGTTGTGCGTGGCACGATAGAATGAGAGAAACTCTATAGTTGTGTGTGGTACGAAAGAATGAGGCAATCTCTATAGTTGCCTGTAGCACGAAAGAGTGAGAGAAACTCTATAGTTGGGCGGGGCACGAAAGCATGAGAGGAACTCTGTAGTTGTTCTTGGCCCGAAAGAATGAGAGAAACTCTATACTTGTGCGTGGCGCGAAAGCATGAAACTCTATAGTTGTGTGCGGTGCGAAAGAATTTATGCAACTCTATAGTTGTACGTGGCACGATAGAAGGAGAGAAACTCTAGAGTTGTGCTTGGCAAGAAAGAATGAGGGAATCTCTACAGTTGCCTGTAGCACGACAGAATCAGAGAAACTCTATAGTTGTTTTGGCACGAAAGAATGGAGGAAACACCATAGTTGTTTGGGGAAAGGATGAGACGAACTCTATATTTGTGCTTGGTATGAAAGATTGACAGAAACTCTATAGTTGTGCAGTGTACGAAAGAGTGAGAGAAGCTCTATAGTTTTGCAAGGGACGAAAGAATGAGAGAAACTCCATTGTTGCATATAGCACGATAGAGTGAGAGAAACTCCATATTTGTGCATGGAACAAAAAATGAGCCAAACTCTAGAGTTGTGCTCGGCAAGAATGAGAGACACTCTACAGTTGCGTGTAGCACGATAGAATAAGAGAAACTCTATAGTTGTGCGTGACACGAAAGAATGAGAAAAACTATAGTTGCGCATGGCAGGATAGAACGAGGGAAGGTCTATACTTGTGCGTGGCACAAAAGAACGAGGGAACTCTATAGTTGTGCATGCTACGAAAGAAATAGAGAAACTCTATAGTTGTGTGTGGCATGAAGGAATGAGAGAAAGTCTGTAGTTGTGCTTGGCACGAAAGAATGAGAGAAACTCTACAGTTGCGAGTGCCACGATAGAATGAGTGAAACTCTATAGTTGTGCATGGCACAAAAGAATGAGAGAATCTCTATAGTTGCCTGTAGCACGATAGAATCAGAGAGACTCTATAGTTGCGTGTGCCAAGAGAGAATGAGAGAAACTCTATAGTTGTGTATGGCACGAAAGAATCAGGCAATCTCTACAGTTGCCTGTAGCACGATAGAATCAGAGAAACTCTATAGTTGTGTTGGCGCGAAAGAGTGAGAGAAGCACTATAGTTGTACAAGGGGCGAAAGAATGAGAGAAACTCTATAGTTGCGTGTAGCACGATAGAATGAGAGAAACTCTATAGTTGTGCGTGGCACGAAAGAATGAGAGAAACTCTATCGTTGTGCGTGGCATGATAGAGCGAGGGAAAATCTATACTTGTGTATGGCGCAAAAGAACGAGAGAAACTCTATAGTTGTGCATGCTCCGAAAGAAATAGGGAAACTCTATATTTGTGCATGGCAGGAAGGAATGAGAGAAACTCTATATTTGTGTTGGCACGAAAGAATGGGGGAAACTCCATAGTTGTGCGTGACAAGAAAGAATGAGCGAAACGCTATAGTTGTGCGTGGCACGATAGAAAGGCGTACACTCCATAGTTGTGCGTCGTACGAAAGAATGAAAGAAACTCTGTAGTTCTGTACAGCACGATATATTGAGAGAAACTCTATAGTTTTGCGTTACACGAAAGAGTGGGAGAAACTCTATAGTTGTGTGTACCGCGATAGAGTGAGACAAACTCTATAGTTGTGAGCGGCACGATAGACAGACAGAAACTCTATAGTTGTGTGTGGCACGATAGAATGAGAGAAACTGTATAGTTATGTATAGCACGAAAGAATGAGAGATACTCTATAGTTGGGCGGGGCACGAAAGCATGAGAGGAACTCTGTAGTTGTGCTTGGCCCGATAGAATGAGAGAAACTCTATAGTTGTGCGTGGCACGAAAGCATGAAACTCTATAGTTGTATGTGGTGCGAAAGAATTTATGAAACTCCATAGTTGTGCGTGGCACAAAAGAATGAGGGAATCTCTATAGTTGCATGTAGCACGATAGAATCAGAGAAAGTCTATAGTTGCGTGTGCCAAGATAGAATGAGAGAAACTCTGTAGTTTTGTGTGGCACGAAAGAATGAGGCAATCTCTATAGTTGCCTGTAGCACGATAGAATCAGAGAAACTGTATAGTTTTGTTGGCGCGAAAGATTGAGAGAAGCACTATAGTTGTACAAGGGGCGAAAGAATGAGAGAAACTCTACAGTTGCGTGTAGCACGATAGAATGAGAGAAAGTCTATAGTTGTGCGTGGCACGAAAGAATGAGAGAAACTCTGTAGTTGTGCGTGGCACAAAAGAACGAGAGAAACTCTATAGTTGTGCATGCTCCGAAACAAATAGGGAAACTCTATAGTTGTGCATGGCAGGAAGGAATGAGAGAAACTCTATATTTGTGTTGGCACGAAAGAATGGGGGAAACTCCATAGTTGTGCGTGACAAGAAAGAATGAGCGAAACGCTATAGTTGTGCGTGGCACGATAGAAAGGCGTACACTCCATAGTTGTGCGTCGTACGAAAGAATGAGAGAAACTCTGTAGTTGCATACAGCACGATATATTGAGACAAACTCTATAGTTGTGCGTGGCACGATAGAATGAGAGAAACTCCATAGTTGTGAGTGGCACGATAGAATGAGAGAAACTCCATACTTGTGTATAGCATGAAAGAATGAGAGAAACTCTATAGTTGGGAAGGGCACGATAGCAAGAGAGGAACTCTATAGTTGTGCTTGGCCCGATAGACTGAGAGAAACTCAATAGTTGTGCATGGAACGAAAGAATCAGAGAAACTCTATAGTTGTGCGTGGCATGATAGAACGAGGGAAAATCTATAATAGTGCATGGCACGAAAGAACGAGAGAAACTCTATAGTTGTGCATGCTACGAAAGAAATACAGAAACTCTATATTGTGCGTGGCATGACGGAATGAGAGAAACTCTATAGTTGTTTTGGCACGAAAGAAGGGGGGAAACTCAATAGTTGTGCGTGACAAGAAAGAATGAGAGAAACTCTATAGTTGTTCGTGGCACGAAAGAATTAGAGAAACTCTATAGTTGCGTGTAGCACGATAGAATGAGAGAAACGCTATATTTATGTGTGGCACGATAGAACGGCGTACACTCCATAGTTGTGCGTCGTACGAAAGAATGAGAGAAACTGTATAGTTGCGTACAGCACGATATATTGAGAGAAACTCTATAGTTTTGCGTTACACGAAAGAGTGGGAGAAACTCTATAGTTGCGTGTACCGCGATAGAGTGAGAGAAACTCTATAGTTGTGAGCGGCACGATAGACAGACAGAAACTCTATAGTTGTGTGTGGCACGATAGAATGAGAGAAACTGTATAGTTATGTATAGCACGAAAGAATGAGAGAAACTCTATAGTTGGGCGGGGCACGAAAGCATGAGAGGAACTCTGTAGTTGTGCTTGGCCCGAAAGAATGAGAGAAACTCTATAGTTGTGCGTGGCGCGAAAGCATGAAACTCTATAGTTGTGTGTGGTGCGAAAGAATTTATGAAACTCCATAGTTGTACGTGGCACAATAGGAGAGAAACTCTAGAGTTGTGCTTGGCACGAAAGAATGAGAGAAACTCTATAGTTGTGTTGGTACGAAAGAATGGAGGAAACGCCATAGTTGTTCGGGGAAAGAATGAGACGAACTCTATATTTGTGCTTGGTATGAAAGATTGACAGAAACTCTATAGTTGTGCAGTGTACGAAAGAGTGAGAGAAGCTCTATAGTTGTGCAAGGGACGAAAGAATGAGAGAAACTCCATAGTTGCGAACAGCACGATAGAGTGAGAGAAACTCCATATTTGTGCATGGAACAAAAAATGAGCCAAACTCTATGGTTGTGCTCGGCAAGAATGAGAGACACTCTACAGTTGCGTGTAGCACGATAGAATGAGAGAAACTCTATATATGTGCGTGACACGAAAGAATGAGAGAAAGTATATTTGTGCGTGGCATGATAGAACGAGGGAAAGTCTATACTTGTGCGTGGCACAAAAGAACGAGAGAAACTCTATAGTTGTGCTTGCTACGAAAAAAATAGAGAAACTCTACAGTTGTGTGTGGCATGAAGGAATGAGAGAAAGTCTGTAGTTGTGCTTGGCACGAAAGAATAAGAGAAACACTACAGTTGCGAGCGCCACGATAGAATGAGTGAAACTCTATATTTGTGCGTGGCACAAAAGAATGAGGGAATCTCAATAGTTGCCTGTAGCACGATAGAATCAGAGAAAGTCTATAGTTGCGTGTGCCAAGATAGAATGAGAGAAACTCTATAGTTTTGTGTGGCACGAAAGAATGAGGCAATCTCTATAGTTGCCTGTAGCACGATAGAATCAGAGAAAATCTATAGTTTTGTTGGCGCGAAAGATTGAGAGAAGCACTATAGTTGTACAAGGGGCGAAAGAATGAGAGAAACTCTACAGTTGCGTGTAGCACCATAGAATGAGAGAAAGTCTATAGTTGTGCGTGGCACGAAAGAATGAGAGAAACTCTATAGTTGTGTGTGGTACGAAAGAATGAGGCAATCTCTATAGTTGCCTGTAGCACGAAAGAGTGAGAGAAACTCTATAGTTGGGCGGGGCACGAAAGCATGAGAGGAACTCTGTAGTTGTGCTTCGCCCGAAAGAATGAGAGAAACTCTATACTTGTGCGTGGCGCGAAAGCATGAAACTCTATAGTTGTGTGTGGTGCGAAAGAATTTATGCAACTCTATAGTTGTACGTGGCACGATAGAAGGAGAGAAACTCTAGAGTTGTGCTTGGCAAGAAAGAATGAGGGAATCTCTACAGTTGCCTGTAGCACGACAGAATCAGAGAAACTCTATAGTTGTTTTGGCACGAAAGAATGGAGGAAACACCATAGTTGTTCGGGGAAAGGATGAGACGAACTCTATATTTGTGCTTGGTATGAAAGATTGACAGAAACTCTATAGTTGTGCAGTGTACGAAAGAGTGAGAGAAGCTCTATAGTTGTGCAAGGGACGAAAGAATGAGAGAAACTCCATACTTGCATATAGCACGATAGAGTGAGAGAAACTCCATATTTGTGCATGGAACAAAAAATGAGCCAAACTCTAGAGTTGTGCTCGGCAAGAATGAGAGACACTCTACAGTTGCGTGTAGCACGATAGAATAAGAGAAACTCTATAGTTGTGCGTGACACGAAAGAATGAGAAAAACTATAGTTGCGTGTGGCAGGATAGAACGAGGGAAGGTCTATACTTGTGCGTGGCACAAAAGAACGAGGGAAACTCTATAGTTGTGCATGCTACGAAAGAAATAGAGAAACTCTATAGTTGTGTGTGGCATGAAGGAATGAGAGAAAGTCTGTAGTTGTGCTTGGCACGAAAGAATGAGAGAAACTCTACAGTTGCGAGTGCCACGATAGAATGAGTGAAACTCTATAGTTGTGCATGGCACAAAAGAATGAGAGAATCTCTATAGTTGCCTGTAGCACGATAGAATCAGAGAGACTCTATAGTTGCGTGTGCCAAGAGAGAATGAGAGAAACTCTATAGTTGTGTGTGGCACGAATTAATCAGGCAATCTCTACAGTTGCCTGTAGCACGATAGAATCAGAGAAACTCTATAGTTGTGTTGGCGCGAAAGAGTGAGAGAAGCACTATAGTTGTACAAGGGGCGAAAGAATGAGAGAAACTCTATAGTTGCGTGTAGCACGATAGAATGAGAGAAACTCTATAGTTGTGCGTGGCACGAAAGAATGAGAGAAACTCTATCGTTGTGCGTGGCGTGATAGAGCGAGGGAAAATCTATACTTGTGTATGGCGCAAAAGAACGAGAGAAACTCTATAGTTGTGCATGCTCCGAAAGAAATAGAGAAACTCTATATTTGTGCATGGCAGGAAGGAATGAGAGAAACTCTATATTTGTGTTGGCACGAAAGAATGGGGGAAACTCCATAGTTGTGCGTGACAAGAAAGAATGAGCGAAACGCTATAGTTGTGCGTGGCACGATAGAAAGGCGTACACTCCATAGTTGTGCGTCGTACGAAAGAATGAAAGAAACTCTGTAGTTCTGTACAGCACGATATATTGAGAGAAACTCTATAGTTTTGCGTTACACGAAAGAGTGGGAGAAACTCTATAGTTGTGTGTACCGCGATAGAGTGAGAGAAACTGTATAGTTATGTATAGCACGAAAGAATGAGAGATACTCTATAGTTGGGCGGGGCACGAAAGCATGAGAGGAACTCTGTAGTTGTGCTTGGCCCGATAGAATGAGAGAAACTCTATAGTTGTGCGTGGCACGAAAGCATGAAACTCTATAGTTGTGTGTGGTGCGAAAGAATTTATGAAACTCCATAGTTGTGCGTGGCACAAAAGAATGAGGGAATCTCTATAGTTGCATGTAGCACGATAGAATCAGAGAAAGTCTATAGTTGCGTGTGCCAAGATAGAATGAGAGAAACTCTGTAGTTTTGTGTGGCACGAAAGAATGAGGCAATCTCCATAGTTGCCTGTAGCACGATAGAATCAGAGAAACTGTATAGTTTCGTTGGCGCGAAAGATTGAGAGAAGCACTATAGTTGTACAAGGGGCGAAAGAATGAGAGAAACTCTACAGTTGCGTGTAGCACGATAGAATGAGAGAAAGTCTATAGTTGTGCGTGGCACGAAAGAATGAGAGAAACTATGTAGTTGTGCGTGGCACAAAAGAACGAGAGAAACTCTATAGTTGTGCATGCTCCGAAAGAAATAGGGAAACTCTATAGTTGTGCATGGCAGGAAGGAATGAGAGAAACTCTATAATTGTGTTGGCACGAAAGAATGGGGGAAACTCCATAGTTGTGCGTGACAAGAAAGAATGAGCGAAACGCTATAGTTGTGCGTGGCACGATAGAAAGGCGTACACTCCATAGTTGTGCGTCGTACGAAAGAATGAGAGAAACTCTGTAGTTGCATACAGCACGATATATTGAGACAAACTCTATAGTTGTGCGTGGCACGATAGAATGAGAGAAACTCCATAGTTGTGAGTGGCACGATAGAATGAGAGAAACTCCATACTTGTGTATAGCACGAAAGAATGAGAGAAACTCTATAGTTGGGCAGGGCACGATAGCAAGAGAAAAACTCTATAGTTGTGCTTGGCCCGATAGACTGAGAGAAACTCAATAGTTGTGCATGGAACGAAAGAATCAGAGAAACTCTATAGTTGTGCGTGGCATGATAGAAGGAGGGAAAATCTATAATAGTGCATGGCATGAAAGAACGAGAGAAACTCTATAGTTGTGCATGCTACGAAAGAAATACAGAAACTCTATATTGTGCGTGGCATGACGGAATGAGAGAAACTCTATAGTTGTTTTGGCACGAAAGAAGGGGGAAACTCAATAGTTGTGCGTGACAAGAAAGAATGAGAGAAACTCTATAGTTGTTCGTGGCACGAAAGAATTAGAGAAACTCTATAGTTGCGTGTAGCACGATAGAATGAGAGAAACGCTATATTTATGTGTGGCACGATAGAACGGCGTACACTCCATAGTTGTGCGTCGTACGAAAGAATGAGAGAAACTGTATAGTTGCGTACAGCACGATATATTGAGAGAAACTCTATAGTTTTGCGTTACACGAAAGAGTGGGAGAAACTCTATAGTTGCGTGTACCGCGATAGAGTGAGAGAAACTCTATAGTTGTGAGCGGCACGATAGACAGACAGAAACTGTATAGTTGTGTGTGGCACGATAGAATGAGAGAAACTGTATAGTTATGTATAGCACGAAAGAATGAGAGAAACTCTATAGTTGGGCGGGTCACGAAAGCATGAGAGGAACTCTGTAGTTTGTGCTTGGCCCGAAAGAATGAGAGAAACTCTATAGTTGTGCGTGGCGCGAAAGCATGAAACTCTACAGTTGTGTGTGGTGCGAAAGAATTTATGAAACTCCATAGTTGTACGTGGCACAATAGGAGAGAAACTCTAGAGTTGTGCTTGGCACGAAAGAATGAGAGAAACTCTATAGTTGTGTTGGTACGAAAGAATGGAGGAAACGCCATAGTTGTTCGGGGAAAGAATGAGACGAACTCTATATTTGTGCTTGGTATGAAATATTGACAGAAACTCTATAGTTGTGCAGTGTACGAAAGAGTGAGAGAAGCTCTATAGTTGTGCAAGGGACGAAAGAATGAGAGAAACTCCATAGTTGCGAATAGCACGATAGAGTGAGAGAAACTCCATATTTGTGCATGGAACAGAAAATGAGACAAACTCTATAGTTGTGCTCGGCAAGAATGAGAGACACTCTATAGTTGCGTGTAGCACGATAGAATGAGAGAAACTCTATAGTTGTGCGTGACACGAAAGAATGAGAGAAAATATAGTTGTGCGTGGCATGATAGAATGAGGGAATGTCTATACTTGTGCGTGGCACAAAGGAACGCGGGAAACTCTATAGTTGTTTATGCTACGAAAGAAATAGAGAAACTCTATAGTTGTGTGTGGCATGAAGGAATGAGAGAAAGTCTGTAGTTGTGCTTCGCACGAAAGAATGAGAGAAACTCTACAGTTGCGAGTGCCACGATAGAATGAGTGAAACTCTATTGTTGTGCATGGCACAAAAGAATGAGAGAATCTCTATAGTTGCCTGTAGCACGATAGAATCAGAGAGACTCTATAGTTGCGTGTGCCAACAAAGAATGAGAGAAACTCTATAGTTGTGTGTGGCACGAAAGAATCAGGCAATCTCTAATGTTGCCTGTAGCACGATAGAATCAGAGAAACCCTATAGTTTTGTTGGCGCGAGAGAGTGAGAGAAGCACTATAGTTGTACAAGGGGCGAAAGAATGAGAGAAACTCTATAGTTGCGTGTAGCACGATAGAATGAGAGAAACTCTATAGTTGTGCGTGGCACGAAAGAATGAGAGAAACTCTATCGTTGTGCATGGCATGATAGAGCAAGGAAAAATCTATACTTGTGTGTGGCACAAAAGAACGAGAGAAACTATATAGTTGTGCATGCTCCGGAAGAAATAGAGAAACTCTATAATTGTGCATGGCAGGAAGGAATGAGAGAAACTATATTTGTGTTGGCACGAAAGAATGGGGGAAACTCCATAGTTGTGCCTGACAAGAAAGAATGAGCGAAACGCTATAGTTGTGCGTGGCACGATAGAAAGGCGTGCACTCCATAGTTGTGCGTCGTACGAAAGAATGAAAGAAACTCTGTAGTTGTGTACAGCACGATATATTGAGAGAAACTCTATAGTTTTGCGTAACACGAAAGAGTGAGAGAAACTCCATATTTGTGCATGGAACAAAAAATGATACAAACTCTATAGTTGTGCTCGGCAAGAATGAGAGACACTCTATAGTTGCGTGTAGCACGATAGAATGAGAGAAACTCTATAGTTGTGCGTGACACGAAAGAATGAGAGAAAATATAGTTGTGCGTGGCATGATAGAATGAGGGAATGTCTATACTTGTGCATGGCACAAAGGAACGCGGGAAACTCTATAGTTGTGCATGCTACGAAAGAAATAGAGAAACTCTATAGTTGTGTGTGGCATGAAGGAATGAGAGAAAGTCTGTAGTTGTGCTTCGTACGAAAGAATGAGAGAAACTCTACAGTTGCGAGTGCCACGATAGAATGAGTGAAACTCTATAGTTGTGCATGGCACAAAAGAATGAGAGA
Source organism: Dermacentor variabilis (assembly GCF_050947875.1). NCBI lineage: Eukaryota > Metazoa > Arthropoda > Arachnida > Ixodida > Ixodidae > Dermacentor > Dermacentor variabilis. The sequence goes on along the minus strand of NC_134576.1, from coordinate 30,225,492 downwards.
ATCTCTATAGTTGCCTGTAGCACGATAGAATCCGAGAGACTCTATAGTTGCGTGTGCCAAGAAAGAATGAGAGAAACTCTATAGTTGTGTGTGGCACGAAAGAATGAGGCAATCTCTAAAGTTGCCTGTAGCACGATAGAATCAGAGAAACTCTATAGTTTTGTTGGCGCGAGAGAGTGAGAGAAGCACTATAGTTGTACAAGGGGCGAAAGAATGAGAGAAACTCTATAGTTGCGTGTAGCACGATAGAATGAGAGAAACTCTATAGTTGTGCGTGGCACGAAAGAATGAGAGAAACTCTATCGTTGTGCATGGCATGATAGAGCGAGGAAAAATCTATACTTGTGTGTGGCACAAAAGAACGAGAGAAACTATATAGTTGTGCATGCTCCGGAAGAAATAGAGAAACTCTATAATTGTGCATGGCAGGAAGGAATGAGATAAACTCTATATTTGTGTTGGCACGAAAGAATGGGGGAAACTCCATTGTTGTGCCTGACAAGAAAGAATGAGCGAAACGCTATAGTTGTGCGTGGCACGATAGAAAGGCGTGCACTCCATAGTTGTGCGTCGTACGAAAGAATGAAAGAAACTCTGTAGTTGCGTACAGCACGATATATTGAGAAAAACTCTATAGTTTTGCGTTACACGAAAGAGTGGGAGAAACTCTATAGTTGCGTGTACCGCGATAGAGTGAGACAAACTCTATAGTTGTGCGTGGCACGATAGAATGAGAGACACTCTATAGTTGTGCGTGGCACGAAAGAATAAGAGAAACTCTACAGTTGTGCATGCTACGAAAGAAATAGAGGAACACTATATTTGTGCGTGGCATCAAGGAATGAGAGAAACTATAGTTGTGTTGGCACAAAAGAATGGGGGAAACTCCATACTTGTGCGTCACAAGAAAGAATGAGAGAAACTCTACAGTTGTTCGTGGCACGAAAGAATGAGAGAAACTCTATAGTTGCGTGTAGCACGATAGAATGAGACAAACGCTATAGTTGTGCGTGGCACGATACAATGGCGTATGCTCCATAGTTGTGCGTCGTACGAAAGAATGAGAGAAACTCTATAGTAGCGTATAGCGCGATATATTGAGAGAAACTATATAGTTGTGTGTGGCACAATAGAATGAGAGAAACTCTACAGTTGGGCGGGGCACGAAAGCATGGGAGGAACTCTATAGTTGTGCTTGGCACGATAGAATGAGAGAAACTCTATAGTTGTGCGTGGCACGAAAGCATGAAACTCTATAGTTGTGTGTGGTACGAAAGAATGAATGAAACTCAATAGTTGTACGTGGCACGAAAGAAGAAAAGAACCTCTAGAGTTGAGCTTGGCACGAAAGAATGAGAGAAACTCTATAGTTGTGTGTGGTACGAAAGAATGAGGCAATCTCTACAGTTGCCGGCAGCACGATAGAATCAGAGAAACTCTATAGTTGTGTTGGCCCGAAAGAATGGGGGAAACGCCATAGTTGTTCGTGGTAAGAAAGAATGAGACGAACAGTATATTTGTGCTTGGCAGGAAAGATTGAGAGAAACTCCATAGTTGTACAAGAGGCGAAAGAATGAGAGAAACTCTACTGTTGCGTGTAGCACGATAGAATGAGAGAAAGTCAATATTTGTGTTGGCACGAAAGAATGGGGGAAACTCCATAGTTGTGCGTGACAAGAAAGAATGAGCGAAACGCTATAGTTGTGCGTGGCACGATAGAAAGGCGTACACTCCATAGTTGTGCGTCGTACGAAAGAATGAGAGAAACTCTGTAGTTGCGTACAGCACGATATATAGAGAGAAACTCTATAGTTTTGCGTTACACGAAAGAGTGGGAGAAACTCTATAGTTGCGTGTACCGCGATAGAGTGAGACAAACTCTATAGTTGTGCGTGGCACGATAGAATGAGAGAAAATTTATAGTTGTGAGTGGCACGATGGAATGAGAGAAACTCCATAGTTGTGTATAGCACGAAAGAATGAGAGAAACTCTATAGTTGGGCAGGGCACGAAAGCATGAGAGGAACTCTATAGTTGTGCATGGAACGAAAGAATCAGAGAAACTCTATAGTTGTGCGTGGCATGATAGAACGAGGGAAAATCTATACTTGTGCATGGCACAAAAGAACGAGAGAAACTCTATAGTTTTGCATGCTACGAACGAAATAGAGAAACTCTATAGTTGTGTTGGCACGAAAGAATGGGGGAAACTCAATGGTTGTGCGTGACAAGGAAGAATGAGAGAAACTCTATAGTTGTTCGTGGCACGAAAGAATGAGAGAAACTCTATATATGCGTGTAGCACGATAGAATGAGAGAAACGCTATAGCTGTGTGTGGCACGATAGAATGGCGTACACTCCATAGTTGTGCGTCGTACGAAAGAATGAGAGAAACAGTATAGTTGCGTACAGCACGATATATTGAGAGAAAGTCTATAGTTGTGCGTTACACGAAGGAATGGGAGAAACTCTATAGTTGCGTGTACCACAATAGAGTGAGACAAACTCAATAGTTGTGCGTGGCACGATAGAATGAGAGAAAATCTATAGTTGTGTGTGGCACGATGGAATGAGAGAAACTGTATAGTTATGAAGAGAACGAAAGAATGAGAGAAACTCTATAGTTGGGCAGGGCGCGAGAGCATGAGAGGAACTCTGTAGTTGTGCTTGGCACGATAGAAGGGGAGAAACTCTAGAGTTGTGCTTGGCACGAAAGAATGAGGGAACCTCTACAGTTGCCTGTAGCACGATAGAATCAGAGAAACTCTATAGTTGTGTTGGCACGAAAGAATGGTGGAAACACCATAGTTGTTCGGGGAAAGAATGAGACGAACTCTATATTTGTGCTTGGTATGAAAGGTTGACAGAAACTCTATAGTTGTGCAGTGTACGAAAGAGTGAGAGAAGCTCTATAGTTGTGCAAGGGACAAAAGAATGAGAGAAACTCCATAGTTGCATATAGCACGATAGAGTAAGAGAAACTCCACATTTGTGCATGGAACAAAAAATGAGCCAAACTCTATAGTTGTGCTCTGCAAGAATGAGAGACACTCTACAGTTGCGTGTAGCACGATAGAATGAGAGAAACTCTATAGTTGTGCGTGACACGAAAGAATGAGAGAAACTATAGTTGCGCGTGGCATGATAGAACGAGGGAAGGTCTATACTTGTGCGTGGCACAAAAGAACGAGGGAAACTCTATAGTTGTGCATGCTACGAAAGAATGAATGAAACTCTATAGTTGTACGTGGCACGAAAGAAGGAGAGAAACTTTACAGTTGTGCTTGGCACGAAAGAATGAGAGAAACTCTACAGTTGCGAGTGCCACGATAGAATGAGTGAAACTCTATAGTTGTGCATGGCACAAAAGAATGAGGGAATCTCTATAGTCGCCTGTAGCACGATAGAATCACAGAAACTCTATAGTTGCGTGTGCCAAGATAGAATGAGAGAAACTCTATAGTTGTGTGTGGCACGAAAGAATGAGGCAATCTCTATAGTTGCCTGTAGTGCGATAGAATCAGAGAAACTATTTAGTTGTGTTGGCGCGAAAGAGTGAGAGAATCTCTATAGTTGTACAAGGGGCGAAAGAATGAGAGAAACTCTACAGTTGCGTGTAGCACGATAGAACGAGAGAGAGTCTATAGTTGTGCGTGGCACGAAAGAATGAGAGAAACTCTATAGTTGTGCGTGGCATGATAGAAGGAGGGAAAATCTATACTTGTGCGTGGCACAAAAGAATGAGAGAAACTCTATAGCTGTGCATGCTCCGAAAGAAATAGAGAAACTCTATAATTGTGCATGGCAGGAAGGAATGAGAGAAACTTTATATTTGTGTTGGCACGAAAGAATGGGGGAAACTCCATAGTTGTGCGTGACAAGAAAGAATGAGAGAAACGCTAAAGTTGTGCGTGGCACGATAGAAAGGCGTTCACTTCATAGTTGTGCGTCGTACGAAAGAATGAGAGAAACTCTGTAGTTGCGTACAGCACGATATATAGAGAGAAACTCTATAGTTTTGCGTTACACGAAAGAGTGGGAGAAACTCTATAGGGTCTTGTACCACGATAGAGTGAGACAAACTCTATAGTTGTGCATGGCACGATAGAATGAGAGAAACTCTATAGTTGTGCGTGGCATGATAGAAGGAGGGAAAATCTGTACTTGTGCGTGGCACAAAAGAACGAGAGAAACTTTATAGTTGTGCATGCTATGAAAGAAATAGAGAAACTCTATAGTTGTGCGTGGCATTAAGGACTGAGGGAAACTCTACAATTGTGTTGAAACGAAAGAATGGGGGAAACTCCATGGTTGTGCGTGACAAGAAAAAATGAGAGAAACTGTATATTTGTTCGTGGCACGAAAGAATGAGTGAAACTCTAGAGTTGCGTGTAGCACAATAGAATGAGAGAAACGCTATAGTTGTGCGAGGCACGATAGATTGGCGTACACTACATAGTTGTGCGTCGTACGAAAGAATGAGAGAAACACTATAGTTGCGTACAGCACGATATATTGAGAGAAACTCTATAGTTGTGCGTTACACGAAAGAATGGGAGAAACTCTATAGTTGCGTGTACCACGATAGAGTGAGACAAACTCTATAGTTGTGTGTGGCACGATAGCATGAGAGAAACTCTATAGTTGTGTATAGCACGAAAGAATGAGAGAAACTCTATAGTTGGGCGGGGCAGCAAAGCATGAGAGGAACTCTGTAGTTGTGCTTGGCACGATAGAATGAGAGAAACTCTGTAGTTGTGTATAGCACGAAAGAATGAGAGAAACACTATAATTGGGCGGGGCACGAAAGCATGAGAGGAGCTCTGTAGTTGTGCTTGGCACGATAGATTGAGAGAAACTCTATAGTTGTGCATGGCGCGAAAGGATGAAACTCTATGGCTGTGTGTGGTACGAAAGAATGAATTAAACTCTATAGTTGTACGTGGCACGAAAGAAGGAGAGAAAGTCTAGAGGTTTGCTTGGCACGAAAGAATGAGAGAAACTCTATAGTTGCGTGTGGCACGATAGAATGAGAGAAACTCTACAGTTGTGCGTGGCACGATAAATGAGGGAAACTCTATAGTTCTGCGTGGCATGATAGAACGAGGGAAAATCTATATTTGTGCGTGGCACAAAAAAACGAGAGAAACTCTATAGTTGTGCTTGCTATGAAATAAATAGAGAAACTCTATAGTTCTGCATGGCATGAAGAACTGAGAGAAACTCTATAGTTGTGTTGGTACGAAAGAATGAGGGAACTCCATAGTTGTGCGTGACAAGAAAGAATGAGAAAAACTGTATATCTGTTCGTGGCACGAAAGAATGAATAAAACCCTATAGTTGCGTACAGCACGATAGAATGAGAGAAACTCTATAGTTGTGCGTGGCGCGAAAGCATGAAACTATACTTGTGTGTGGTAGCTAAGAATGAATGAAACTCTATAGTTGTACGTGGCACGAAAGAAGGAGAGGAACTCTAGAGGTGTGCTTGGCACGAAAGAATGAGAGAAACTCTATAGTTGCGTGTGCCACGATAGAATGAGAGAAACTCTATAGTTGTGTCTGGCACGATAGAATGAGGGAATCTCTATAGTTGCCTGTATTTATTTATTTTTTATTTATTTATCATACCATAAGGGCCATTACTGCATTATAGAGGGGAGTGGTTACAAGCAAAACGGGTAAATTCAACTAACAGGAGTTACTAGTGCAGAAAATTATGTATATAAATATGTATAAACAAAACTATTTAACAAATGGCACCTAGATATACAATGTTAGCTAAGTCGTTTGTGAGTACAGGTTGAACAATATGAAAAAAGGGTCCTAGTTATACAGTGCTAGCGATGGCACTCTTGAATAATAGGTGATCTGCGATAGCGGCTATCGAGGCGGGGAGGTGATTCCACTCATTGGAAGTGCGTGGTACAAATGACTGAAAAAAAACGTTGGATCTGCAAAATGAAATGCCGACCTTATGAATGTGGTCGAGTCTGGCCGATAAATACGGAGACGGAGAAATAAGTTTGTCGCGTAGCAGCGGGTGATGAAATAATTTATGAAAAAGGCACAAACGGAACAATTTTCGACGTGATGACAAGGACGGTAGGTTAAGGCTAGATTTCATGGCACTGATACTCGCGGTTCTATTATAGTTAGAAAGAATGAAACGAGTTGAGTTATTCTGAACCATTTCCAGTGAGTGCATTAGGTTTACTTGACCTGGATCCCAGATTGAAGCCGCATACTCAAGTTTAGGTCGTATTAGAGTTTTATAGAGGATGAATTTTAAGAATGAAGGTGCTTTGGAAAAGTTGCGTCGTAAGTAACCTAGCATTTTGTTAGCGTTACTTATTATATGGGTGATGTGGGTATTCCAAGTAAGATCAGAGGTGATGTGAAGGCCAAGGTACTTGTAAGTTGTTACCAATTCTAATGGAGCGTTATTAAGGGAGTACACAGGTGGTTCACTGGTAGTTCGAGATACACGCATGAATTCACACTTGTTGACATTTATTTCCATTAACCATGAATTGCACCATGCAGAAACGGCGTTAAGGTCAGCTTGAAGCCTGGTAACATCCTCGTCGCGAGTTATTTCGGTGTAAATTACGCAGTCGTCAGCAAATAGGTGAATTTGAGATGAAACACAGGAATGTAAGTCGTTAATATATATGAGAAATAGGAGGGGTCCAAGCACGGAGCCTTGTGGTACACCTGAATAAACAGGACTCAGATTAGATTGTACTTCGTTAGCTGAAACGAACTGTGAACGGTTAGTGAGGAAAACCTCCAGCCAGCACAGAATTTTAGGGTCAAGGTTTAGTTGCTGCAGTTTGTAGATTAATAAGCTGTGGCACACTTTATCGAATGCTTTTGCGAAGTCCAAAAAAATTTGATCTGCAACTGAAGAGTGGTCAAGCAATAGGTTTAGTTTATGCATGAATGATACTAGTTGGGTGTCACATGAATATGTTTTGCGGAAGCCGTGTTGAAACTCAGAAAAAAAAGGAGCTTTCTTCTAAGAAGTTGGCAATATGAGAAGACAGAACATGCTCGATAATTTTGCATGGTATACTGGTTAAGGAAATAGGCCGATAGTTCAGTGGGGAATGTTTAGTACCCGTTTTGTAGAGTGGAATCACCTTCCCCACCTTCCAATCAGCAGGCAGTGAACCTTTGTCAAGTGATTGCTGGAAAATCTTTGCAAGAATAATAGAACAAAATGTGCTAGTGTTTTTTAGAAACTTAGCAATAATTAAGTCACAGCCAGGAGCGGATGAGAGTTTCAATGAGGCGATTATTTTTTCTATGCCAACGGGCTAGATTATTAAAGGGTGCATTGCGGCGTAGTCGTAAGATAGTGTAGTTGGGCGTGTTACATGAGCGTGTTTAGAAAAGTTACGCGCAAGAACGTCATTTAATACAGATGCGCAATCGGCAGGGGGAATTGCGGTATCGGTGCTATCAACAAGGGTTATGGCGTCGTCATGTTTTGGGTTAATAGTGCGCCAGATCTTTTTTGTATCAGTAGTTAGCATGAATGGCAATGTGTTATTTAAAAAGTTATCTTTAGCTTGGTTAAGCGCTGTTATGTAGTTATATGTAGCGCGTTTGTAAGCTGTCCAATTTTGAGCGTTTCCAGATGTTTTAGCTGGTCTGTACGATGGTTTCTTTTTGTTTGAAAGGCGCTTAATGTGGGTGTTGTACCAGGGAGCGTTATCGTTACAGGAAAGAGTGTAGGTAGGGATAAATTTTCCTGTTAATTCACGAATTTTAGTAACAAACATATTCCAGTCCAATTGAACACTGCGGTTATCGAAATCACTCAGGAAAGTATCAAGGAATATACAGAGCTCGTGGTTGATTGATTCAAAGTCAGCGTTCTTATAGTCGTGAATTGTCTTGATCTTTTTTTCCGATTTAGGACGTGAAATGTTGATGTTGAACTGGATAAGGGAGTGATCGCTTAAGGATGGTAAGTAAGTAATGTTCGAAATAAAATCGGGTCGTGTCGTTAACAAAAGGTCAAGGGTGTTAGCGACTAGTGGTGCGATTCTGGTGGACTGGGTTATCAGTTGATTGAAAGAGAACAGTGCGCACAAGTCGAGAAAATCTTTTGCTAAAGCGGAGAACGGGTGTATCACGATAGGTTCACTATGCCAGACTATGTTTAGAATGTTGAAGTCACCCAGTAGAAACAAGGGTAAGGAAGGAAAACGTGTTACGACGATATTGATTGTGTCTTGTAATTCGTTAGCAAAGGAGGCAACGTCAGTAGGAGCGCGATAACATACGCCCATTATATTTTTTACGTAGTTTATTTCGATAATTGCCCAGACTATCTAAAAGTTAGTAGCAATAGTAATGGGTTGAGAGTGTAGGTGTTTATTAATTGCGACAAGAACACCACCACCTTGACGCAACGTACGGTCGCAGCGATAAACTGAGAAGCCATGTGCGGTAGAGAAGATTTCATGGTCTCTTATATGTGGATGCAGCCAAGTTTCGGTAAGTGCAATAATATCTGGGTTAAACGTGTCGACTGTGGAAGTGAATGAGTCGCGTTTGTTCTTGATGCTTCGAATGTTAGTGAAAAGGACAGACACGGGATATAAGTGACTTCCACTGCCCCTCGCGCTTTTCTATGGATGATTAGGTGGTGCAGTACGCGGTTCGGTGTTAGCACGCGTGTGTTGTGACGTGCACTCTGTCACGCTGTCTGTAACGGGATCGCACGTGTACTGCTTCTTGTTTACAACTAATTTGTTGTATCGAAGATGAAACAGGGGTTTGCCCGGTAACTATTTTGCAAAGGAAATCAGTTTACTTCGGATATGGCGGGTGGCAGGTGAGTAGTCATCACAGATCGTGATGTCTTTATCTTTTAGGAGCTTACGCGCGGAAAGCACCTTTTGCTTTACTTTGTAGTTGCTGAATTTCGCTATAATGTGGCGGCATTTATCAGGTGAATAGGAACCGAGACGATGAGCGCGTTCAATTCCCATGTCGGGTAGACTGCCGATGATAGTTGCTAGCGCGTTAATGATGTAGGCCTCAGATTCTTCCCATGATTCACGAGAATCAGGGATGCCATGAAAAATTAAATTGTTTCTTCGCGATCTGTCCTCTAGGTCGTTGAACCCAGATCGCAAAGAAACAAGCTGAGTGTTGCACGTCGCTACAGATTTCTGGAGAGCTGTGACGTGTTCCTTAAGCTGATCTAGTGAATTAGCTTTATCTTCAAGAGCATCCAGTCTTTCTTGGATGCAGCCAATCTTGCTTTCAATATTTTTTTGGCTGGCTTTGATTGCTAGAATGACAGAAACTCTATAGATGTGTTGGCACGAAAGAATGGGCGAAATACCAGTGTTGTTTGTGGCAAGAAAGAATGAGACGAACTCTATATTTGGGCTTGGCAGGAAAGATTGAGGGAAACTCTATTGTTGTGCAGTGCTCGAAAGAGCGAGAGAAGCCCTATAGTTGTACAAGGGGCCAAAGATTGAGAGAAACTCTGTAGCTGCGTGTAGCAAGACAGAGTGAGAGAAACTCCATATTTGTGCGTGGAACAAAAATGAGACAAACTCTATATTTGAGCTCGGCAAGAAAGAATGAGAGAAATTCTACAGTTGCGCTTATCACGATAGAATGAGAGAAATTCTACAGTTGTGCGTGGCACGATAAATGAGAGAAACTCTATAGTTGTGCGTGGCACGATAGAACGAGGGAAAATCTATACTTGTGCGTGGCAAAAAAGAAAGAGAGAAACTCTATAGTTTTGCATGCTACGAAAGAAATAGAGAAACTCTATAGTTGTGCGTGGCATTAAGGAATGATAGAAACTCTATAGTTGTGTTGGCACGAAAGAATGGGGGAAGCTCCACAGTTGTGCATCAGAAGAAAGAATGAGAGAAACTCTACAGTTGTTCGTGGCACGAAAGAATGAGAGAAACTCTATAGTTGCGTGTAGCACGATAGAATGAGAGAATCGCTATAGTTGTGCGTGGCACGATAGAATGGCGTACACTCCATAGTTGTGCGTCGTACGAAAGAATGAGAGAAACTTTATTTTTGCATACAGCACGATATAATGAAACTCTATAGTTGCGCTTTACACCAAAGAATGGAAGAAACTCTATAGTTGCGTGTACCACGATAGAGTGAGACAAACTCTATAGTTGTGTATGGCAAGATAGAATGGGGGAAACTCCATTATTGTGCGTGGCACGAAAGAATGAGAGAAACTCTATAGTTGCGTGTGGCACGATGGAATGAGAGAAACTATATAGTTGTGCGTGGCACGAAAGCGTTAGAGAAACTCTATAGTTGTGCGTGGCGCGAAAGCATTAAGCTCTATAGTTGTGTGCGGTACAAAAGAATGAATGAAACTCTATAGTTGTACGTGGCACGAAAGAAGGAGAGAAACTCTAGAGTTGTGCTTGGCAGGAGAGAATGAGAGAAACTCTATAGTTGCGTGTGCCACGATAGAATGAAAGAAATTCTATAGTTGTGCGTGGCACAAAAGAATGAGGCAATCTCTATTGTTGCCTGTAGCACAATAGAATAAGAGAAACTCTATAGTTGTGTTGGCACAAAAGAGTGAGAGAAGCTCTATAGTTGTACAAGGGGCGAAAGAATGAGATTAATTCCATAGTTGCTTGAAGCACGATAGAGAGAGAGAAACTCCATATTTCTGCGTGGAACAATAAATGAGACAAACTCTATAGTTGTACTCGGCAAAAAAGAATGAGAGAAACTCTACATTTGCGTGTAGCACGATAGAATGAGAGAAACCCTATAGTTGTGCGAGGCACGAAAGCATGAGAGAAACTCTATAGTTGTGCATGGAGCGAAAGATAGAGAGAAACTCTATAGTTGTGCGTGGCATGATAGAACGAGGGATAATCTATACTTGTGCGTGGCACAAAAGAACGAGAGAAACTCTAGAGTTGTGCTTGGCACGAAAGAATGAGAGAAACTCTATGGTTGCATGTGGCATCATAGAATGAGAGAAACTCTATAGTTGTGTGTGGCACGAAAGAATGAGGCAATCTCTACAGTTGCTTGTAGCACGATAGAATCGGAGAAACTCTATAGTTCTGTTGGCATGAAAGAACGGGGGAAACTCCATAGTTGAGCGTGACAAGAAAGAATGAGAGAAACTCTATAGCTGTTCATGGCACGAAAGAATGGGAGAAACTCTATAGTTGCGTGTAGCACGATAGAATGGCGTACACTCCATAGTTGTGCGTCGTACGAAAGAATGAGAGAAACTCTATAGTAGCGTATAGCACGATTTATTGAGAGAAACTCTATAGTTGTGCGTTACACGAAAGAATGGGAGAAACTCTATATTTGCGTGGAGCGCGATAGAGTGAGACAAACTCTATAGTTGTGTATAGCACGAAAGAATGAGAGAAACTCTATAGTTGGGCGGGGCACGAAAGCATGAGAGGAACTCTATAATTGTGCTTGGCACGATAGACTGAGAGAAACTCTATAGTTGTGCATGGAACGAAAGAATCAGAGAAACACTATAGTTGTGCGTGGCATGATAGAACGAGGGAAAATCTATGCTTGTGCGTGGCACAAAAGAACGAGAGAAACTCTATAGTTGTGCATGCTACGAAATAAATACAGAAACACTGTATTGTGCGTGGCATGACGGAATGAGAGAAACTCTATAGTTGTGTTGGCACGAAAGAATGGGGGAAACTCCATAGTTGTGCGTTGCAAGAAAGAATGAGAGAAACTCTATAGTTGTTCGTGGCACGAAAGAATGAGAGAAACTCTATAGTTGCGTGTAGCACGATAGAGTGAGACAAACTCTATAGTTGTCCGTGGCACGAAAGAATGAGAGAAGCTCTATATTAGTGCGTTGCATGATAGAACGAGGGAAAATCTATAGTTGTGTGTGGCGCGATAGAATAGTGTACACTCCATAGTTGTGCGTCGTTCGAAAGAATGAGAGAAACTATATAGTTGCATACAGCACGATATAATGAGAGAAACACTATAGTTGTGCATTACACGAAAGAATGAGAGAAACTCTATAGTTGCGTGTACCACAATAGAGTGAGACAAACTCTATGGTTGTGCGTGGAACGATAGAATGAGAGAAACTCCATAGTTGTGGGTGGCACGATAGAATGAGACAAACTCTATAGTTTTGTATAGCACGAAAGAATGAGAGAAACTCTATAGTTGGGCGGGGCACGAAAGCATGAGAGGAACTCTGTAGTTGTGCTTGGCAGGATAAAATGAGAGAAACTCTATAGTTGTGCGTGGCGCGAAAGCATGAAACTCTTAAGTTGTATGTGGTGCGAAAGAATGGATGAAACTCTATAGTTGTACGTGGCACGAAAGAAGGAGAGAAACTCTAGAGTTGTGCTTGGCACGAAACAATGAGAGAAACTCTATAGTTGCCTGTGCCAAGATAGAATGAGAGAAACTCTATAGTTGTGTTGGCACGAAAGAATGGGGAAACGCCATAGTTGTTCGTGGCAAGAAAGAATGAGACGAACTCTATATTTGTGCTTGGCCGGAAAGATTGAGAGAAACTCTATAGTTGTGCAGTGCGCGAAAGAGTGAGAGAAGCTCTATAGTTGTACAAGGGGCGAAAAAATGAGAGAAACTCCATAGTTGCGTGTGGCACGATAGAGTGAGAGAAGCTCCATATTTGTGCATAAAACAAAAAATGAGGCAAACTCTATAGTTGTGCTCGGCAAGTAAGAATGAGAGAAACTATAGTTGCGCGTGGCATGATCGAACGAGGGAAAAATCTATACTTGTGCGTGGCACAAAAGAACGAGAGCAACTCTATATTTGTGCATGCTTCGAAATAAATAGATAAACTCTATAGTTCTGCGTGGCATGAAGCAATGAGAGAAACTCTATAGTTGTGTTGGCACGAAAGAATGGGGAAACTCCATAGTTGTGCGTGACAAGAAAGAATGGGAGAAACTCTATAGTTGTGTGTAGCACGATAGAATGGCGTACACTCCATAGTTGTGCGTCGTATGAAAGAATGAGAGAAAATCTATAGTAGCATATAGCACGATTTAATGAGAGAAACTCTATAGTTGTGCGTTACACGAAAGAATGGGAGAAACTCTATATTTGCGTGTACCGCGATAGAGTGAGACAAACTCTATAGTTGTGTATAGCACGAAAGAATGAGAGAAACCCTATAGTTGGGCGGGGCACGAAAGCATGAGAGGAATTCAATAGTTGTGCTTGGCACGATAGACTGAGAGAAACTCTATAATTGTGCATGGAAAGAAAGAATCAGATAAAAACTATAGTTGTGCGTGCCATGATAGAACGAGGGAAAATCTATACTTGTGCGTTGTACAAAAGAACGAGAGAAACTCCATAGTTGTGCATGCTACGAAAGAACTACAGAAACACTATATTGTGCGTGGCATGACAGAATGAGAGAAGCTCTATAGTTGTGTTGGCACGAAAGAATAGGGGAAACTCCATAGTTGTGCATGACAAGAAAGAATGAGAGAAATTCTATAGTTGCGTGTAGCACGATAGAATAAGAGAAACGCTATAGTTGTGCGTGGCACGATAGAATGGCGTACACTCCACAGTTGTGCGTCATACGAAAGAATGAGAGAAACTCTATAGTTGCGTACAGCACTATAAATTAGCGAAACTCTATAGTTGTGCGTTACACGAAAGAATGAGAGAAACTCTAAAGTTGCGTGTACCACGATGGAGTGAGACAAACTCTATAGTTGTGTAGGCACGATAGAATGGGGAAACGCCAT